>NW_024426663.1:47461652-47462649 GCF_017311325.1 Ursus maritimus
CCCCCCCCCCCCCCGCCTCCCTGCCGCACCCTCGGGGCCAGCGGGTCTGGGTGGGTGTGTCAGCCCGGCCCGCTGCGGAGGCTTAGTGATTCCTAGCCCTTCTCTCCGTCTGAGTAACCACCAGCCCAATTGTCTTGGCCACACTCTGGCCCTAGATTAAATCTCAACCCGGGTCACCAGGGCAGAGGGCAAACCGGCGCTGCGAAAATGGGGTCATTTCCATAGTCCCCGGATGAACGTACAGGATGGGCGGTCTCCCCTCTCACTCTTCAAACATCAGCTCTGTCCCTGAAACTTTTGGGTGTGGAGCCACTAGACTAAACACCCTAATCTGAGTGCCTCTCTTCTGTCCTAGATCGACATTTCACATCTGTGTTTGTGAAGTGTACGTTTGTGTATGTAGTTTGTTGCAAGACTGGGTACCACAGGGATCCAGCTGCCTCTGGAAGAATATCACTTATTTTTTAAAACAGGCCCGAGTATTAAGGGTGCACTTTAAACTAGCACAAGCTGCAAATTCTCTGCTGCTCCTCCATGTGCCAAAGCCAATTTGTTCTGTATGTGTATTTTTGAGAAACTCATGCCACAGAGAACTGACTGGAGGTATGGCATTGAAATCCAGCTTGCTCTCATCTATTTGTTTATTTCATAGAAAATCAGAACCATAGTTTAGAAAATTCAGGGTCTGGGCAGGGCTGGCGTATTCAAAGTTCAGACTGATGCTGTAGAGTTGGGGAACAATAGTAATCAGATACGTCACTCTTGTGTAGATAATGGCTGCAAAATCCATCCACATATATTATTCTGTGTAAATACTGATATGAATAATATCCCGAAATGGAAATGTCTGCCCCAGAGCAATTACAGTTAATGCTTACCCAAGTTATAGATGTTTTTCCATTCAAATGCAGCCAGCCAGTCAAAGGAAAGCATATCTCTGCACTGCTTGATTTTTGAAAGTTTGAAAAAGCAAACTAAGCTTTAATTATTGATACCA
>NW_024426663.1:47462654-47676881 GCF_017311325.1 Ursus maritimus
AGGGAAAGAAAGCACTGAACTTCGTACTGTGTAAGGGTGCCATTGGGAAACAATATCCATGTCCCTTGCAATCACTCATTTAATTTGTGATTTTCCTATCGTCCTTAGAATATGGGATTCCTCTAGGCCCTGCTCATATAATCCTTTTAGGAAAAACTTCTGATATTTTGGAAAAGCTGTGGCTGATTCCTAAACTTTAAGAACAGTGTTACAGGAAGATTATTGCCTCTCTTTGGGTCTGAGCTGATGGGGATTGAAATGTTCCCTTCCTGACTCTAAGGGGTGGGAGAAGTGATGGAAAAGGTCGGTAACAATTGCTGTGAGTCAGTGCTATTCCCTTTGCTGGAACACCCCTGATGTAAGCCAGATAATATGCCTGGTTTGCAAGATTTAAGAATGGTAACTAGAGAAAGGGAAAATGTTCCTCCTGTAAACCCAGAAATTCTCTCGTTTTTCTTCCTTTTGCAAACCCTATACTTTCTGCTCCTAATTGAAAAATAATAATACAACTTAAGCATCAGCAGGATTTCTTGTGCTACGTGGTTATTTCTAAGTTCAGGCTTGCTGTCAGCTTCATGCAGGCCATGTTATTATCTCTAATTTGGTTGAATCACACTGCTAAAAGAGTCAGCAGACCTTATCTACTTCTGTACTTGATGCCTATTTCCTTGAGGATATGGATTGTATATTTGGATTTATCACTGTGGCTGAAACGCCTGGCATGTTGTAGGTGGACCATAAATGTTTGATACATTAAACCTCCTTAATTAAGCCATATTTTTTGCTACATAGATGCACAGTGACCATCTGGCCTCTACTTACTTTTTTATATATTTTTTAATTTCTTAAAGTAAACTCTAGGCCCATTGTGGGGCTTTGAATGGATGACCCCGAGATTGAGGGTCGCATGCTCTACTGACTGAGCCAGCCTGGTGTCCCTTCTGGCCTCTATTTAAATACCATGTTTTCAGGGAGTACTCCACCTCATGAAGCAACTTTTGGAAAACTTCACTTTAAAAAAGTTAAATTAAGCCCAAATCTGCCTCCTTGTAGTTTCTATAAGCTATTCTTAGTTCTGACCTTTTAAAATACAAGAATAAAGTTTTTTAAAATTCTGAAATAGTTTAATAGTCGACTTGAAGCACATGGATTTGTTTAGCTGTCAGCAAAGGCTGGATATTGCCACAGTAACAAGCAGTCCCCATGTCTCAGTGGCTGAATCAAACAACAGTTTATTTCTTGCTCCTGCTACTGTCCAGCAAGGGTCAGCAGGGCAGCTCTAGTCATCATTTCCCAGCAGGGACCTAGATGGATAGCCTAATACAAGTTTCGTCTTGACGCACCCATGTTGGCAAGAACATGTGGTGAGTTGCTCATAGACTCTTGAACTCCCATGCTGAAGTCGCAAAGATGACTTAGGTTCCCATTTCCCTGGCCAGAGCAAATCATTAATCCGTGTTCAACCTCAAAAGAATGGAGAGGGTGCAGTCTTACTGCGATCCTGTAAGACAGAGGTTAGAAATATTTAGAATATAGCTTTAGTATCTCTCCTCTATTTGAGGCGGGACTACTGGGATGGGACCTGGCTCCACCCACCCGAATTATGTGACTGGAAGCATGTAACTCGGCCCCTGTGCCCCAACTTTCTCATCTGCAAGGGTGGATAACAGTGACTACTTTGCGCATAATAAGTACTCAGTGCATGTTAATTACTATTACTCTGATTTTCATGACTGTTATGTTTGAAGGCAATTATCACATTCTCCTTAAAATTCTCTTTTTTAGCCTTATTGTTCCTAGCTTCTTTAGCCTTCCTGTATGTAAGCCTTTCACCCTTCTGATATCCTTTTCAAGTTATACTATATTTTATAAATGTTCTTTCAAAAATACAGTGCCTAGAACTGAACACAGTGCTCCAGATGGGATATGGCCATGACAAAATGTACTAGGTTAGTTCATTTCCTTGATTTATAGACAACATATGCTTCTGTAGTACGAGATTACACCTAATAATTCAGTATCCATGTGCTGCTATTGTCTCCATAGTATATTCTCTGTTATTCAAGTGTTCAGAAAGTTTTTCACGTCAGCTGCTATTAAGCAAGGCTGTCTCCATTCTCTACTGGTACAACTGAACTTAAAACCAAAAGTAAACAAACAAACATAAAACCTTTAACTATGGGATTTAATTTTTATTCCTTCTATAATATTTATCACCATCTTAGCTCATCTTTCTGTCACGATAATTTTGAACGTTAATTCTATGACATAGCGTCCCTCTCCCCAGCTTTGGACCATCCGCAGATTTGATAATAAGTACTCTTTTTGAGCACTTTCTGTGTACCTGATATCTATGTCTCTATCTAGATATAGATATATCATAGAACATGATTTTACAGATAAAGAAATTGAAGCTCATAGACTCTAAGTATTTAGCCCCAAATCACATTGATAGTATGTGGGGAGCCACAATTCAAACTGATTTTTCTGAGTCCAGAGTCCATTTTTTCCAGACAGGGAGGCTGCTGCTTTATTTAATTCAGTGAGCCTGACCACTGTGTCTGCTACTGACATGTTACTATCATGCAGGGCAAGGACAGAGCTTTCTGTCATGCTTCTAGAACCTTCCTTCATCTTGCCACCAACCATTATCCAGGACACTTGGAGAACAGTTGCTCAGCCTATGAAAACAGTTGCTGCAAGATCCTTATTTTTCCAAGTTGAATGCAGAGTTATTAAGAGGGATTTTAAAAACATGTCTCAATAAACTCACAATATGCTTTGTCTATAGCATATCTACTTATTGTCTCCCACCTTAAGGAAATGAGTTTAGTTAATAAATGAATAAATGACAAAGAAATTTCACGACAAAAGTGCATGGCAGAATAAAAGTAAAAAAGAAATGTCTCTGAGTGCCAAGTGCCAAGTTTGAAGTATGAGTTAGATGTTTATATTGTGGTTCTAGACTTACCTGTAAACACTTTGTTAAATTATGCAGCTAGATTTTTCTTATGCTAGACATTTATACTGCCCAAATCCTCCATGGTTGGGTCACACAATTTTTGTTTATAACGTTTGACAATAAGTGCATAAAAAAGCAATTTTAAATGAAAAGGAAATATTTTTCACCATTTCTCGAGATAGTTTTTCCTGCAGTGAAGAAATTACTAGCGGGAGAAGAATTATGATATATGGTCTGCCAAGAGCAAATGATACTACAAAGACTCTGTCATCCAGTGAAAACAAAGTAATGACATTATGATTACATGGGTCTATTGATAACTCCCTTTCAGGAGCCCTGGGTCATTTCTAGTTCCTTGCTTCCCACGTGAGCCACTTTTGTGCAAGATGTTTCCTTTGTGAAGTCAGTAGGGGTTCTGGGTGTCGGAGGAGAGCATTTGAAACAAGCGAGCTGTGGTGCTTACCTTTTTATCACTTGTCATGTGCTTTTTTGGTCCTGGGTGAAAAGTTTTCAAAGCGATCCAGAGAAAGTGAAGTTCTCTTCCTTATCCTGCATAAGGGAAGACAGGTGGAAATAGAATTCTAGGTTTATATAGGCCTCTCTAAATCATCAGAATGCCTGAGTGCATGTGAATTTTACAAAGCTGCTCTGACAAACGAAAGTTTGCCCTTAGGCTGGGAAAAAAGGCTCTTGCTTACCTGGCCCCCAGGCCACACTCGAATCTGGGACTGTATTTACTTACCCAAACTTGGAAGTGTTTGAAACCTTTCAGAACTTTGGTTTAGTTTGACAATAGGCATTTGAGGGACATAAAAAATGTGCCTTCCAAGTAATGCTGCGATTGGCAGTGTTCCCTCAAAGTAATGGCCCATGGAGACAGGGTTTTGCTGACGGCTCTTGTAAGTAATGTTTCTAAAATGGCCAAGGGACTGTCCGGGAGGCTTTTCTGTCAGTGATTTCTATAGCTGATTCTCTTGCTGATTAATTTCCACCAGGCGTTATCCCTACAGATAATGTTCCTGGGAGCCAGTGGATAAAGCTTACTAGGAGTAGGCAGTCTGGTTGTGGGGAATGCGGGCGGCTCAGCCCTCCAGTTTTGAGAAAAGGCAGACGTCCATTTAGGTGTGTAAGCACTTTTTTAAAAGCTAAAACTTCCAGGAAAACGTAATGTTAAAACTTACCTGTACTCTTCACCTGGACTTATATGGCATTCAAAAAACAGTTCTACTCCATCAGAAAACAATGAGATGAGGCAAACAAACAATAAAAAAATCAACAAACAAAAACTAACGCAACAGGGTAAAGCATTAGCAGGCTCGGCTTGGAGACCCAGCCTTTCACCAGCTAGACAACTTGGGCGAGTTACCTCCTTTCTCTCTCAGCCTTAGCGTCCTCCCTTCTAAAATGAAGGGGGTGGACCAGGTGGTCACCACAGCCATGGTTTATAAGCTTTTTTGATTATGCACCTCTAAGCAAAAGTTTTTTGAACATGGTCTGTCTCTATGTATATGTACACACATGGGCGTATATATAAATTACATGTACAATTTATGGACAGTTGACCTTTGAAAAAAGCAGGGGTTATGGTGCCAGCTCCCGTGCAGTCAAAAAACCATGTGTATGTACCTTTTGACTCCCTAGAACTCTAACGACTCATAGCCAGCTGTTGACCAGAAGCCTTACCGATAACCTAAAGTCGTTCAACACGTATTTTGTATGTTATATGTATTATGTACTGTATTCTTATGATAAAGTAAGCTAGAGAAAAAATGTTATTAAGAAAATTGTAAGGAAGAGAAAATATCTGTACAGTACTGCAGCTGTATTTACTGAAAAAAAAATCCATGTGTAAATGGACCAGCGCAATTCAAACCTGTATTGTTCAACGGTCAACTGTATTAGTACCTTATGACCATTCTACAATACAGAGAAAAGTATAAAGTAAAATATTATATATGCAAATATAGGTCCTTATACCTTAGTGGCTTGTCTTACCCACCAAGTTGGGTAAGTGCTTGTAAGTCTGTAATCTTCTAGATCAAAGCCATTAAAAGTCAGTGGTTCTAATACTATAGTCCTAAATGAATTCATTATCGGTTTGAGTTCTTAAGAGATACATGCTCTTTTTTAAAAAAAGGTTTGTTTATTTATTTATTTATTTATTTATTTGACAGAGAGAGAGAGAGAGATCGCAGAAGCAGGGGGAGCGGCAGGCAGAGGGAGAGGGAGAAGCAGGCTCCCTGCAGAGCTGGGACCCTGGGATCCTGACCTGAGCCAAGGGCAAGATGCTTAACAGCTGAGCCACCCAGGCACCCCATGCTCTTTTTTTTAAAAATTAATTTATTAATTTATTTATTTGAGAGAGAGAGAGGAGGGAGGAAGAGGGGCAGAGGGAAAGGGAGAGAGGGAATCCCAAGCAGACTCCCTGCTGAGTGTGGAGCCTGATGCAGGGCTCGATTTCATGACCCCAAGATCATGACCTGAGCCAAAATCAAGAGTCGGACACAACCCACTGAGCCACCCAGGCGCCCTGATATATGCTCTTTTACAGACCTGTTTCAAAGAGAAAATTCAAAACTGTTGAAGGCTTGTTCTAAGGCTACAGACCAAGTGTTGGGTAGTGCTCAGTATACTCTCTTTATATATGTGGGGTTGGGCCTGTGTGTGGATAGCAAGGGTCACCATAAATATGATGAGTCCCCAGATCTCCCTTGAACCCCTATTTTTTTCTCTACTTGTTTATTCAAAAACACTGATTAAGCATCAGCTATGTAGGTGCTTAATGAAAAACTAATTTTGAAGAAACAAAGATGAAACAAACAGATAAACAACAGGAAAACATAAATTGCATTTCCCTATAGTCTCCCATAGAAAATTGCCATTAATGCAATGGTGTGTTCTTCACATCTCTGTGGGTATGACACATGTGCTTTACATTCCAAAATGAAAGCGGGAATATACAGTATTGTCTGTTTAAAACTATTGTTTACCACTTGAATACATTTTCATCAACTTTATTTCTGAGAGCAGTTTTAGGTTCAGAGCAAAAATGAGTGAAAAGTATGGAGATTTCCCTTAATTCTCCTGCCCCCTCACCTCTGGAGCTTCCTCTCTTATCCACATCTTCCACCAGAGCGGCTCATTTGTTACCCTTGAGGAACCCTCACTGACCTATCTTCATCGTCCACAGGTAGCGCTCATTCTTGGTGCTGTTCATTCTGTGGATTTTGACAAATGCCTAAGGACATATATGCACCGTTAGAGTATCATACACAGGATTTTCACTGCCCTGAAAGTCCTTAGCTCTCCACCTATTCATCCCTCCCTTCCCTCTAACCCCTGGCAACTACAGTCTTTCTCTTGTCCCCACGGTTTTGGCCTTTTTCAGAATGTCATGTAGTTGGACTCCTACAGTACGCAGCTTTTTCAGACTGGCTTCTTTCACTTAGTAACGTGCATTTAATGTTCCTCCATGTCTTTTCATGGCTGGGTAGCTCATTTCTTTTGAGCCCTGAATAATATTCCAGTTTCTGGATGTAGAGTTTATTTAACCATTCACCTACTGGAGCATATTCTGGTTGCTTCTGAGTTTTGGCAATTGTGACTAAAGCTTCTATAAACATTTGGGTGCAGCTTTTTAGGTGGACATAAATTTTCAGTTCGCTCGTGTAAATACCAAGGTGTAGTGCAGTTGCTGGATGGGATGGTGAGAGTATATTTAGTTTTGTAAGGAATATCTAAACTGTCTTCCAAAGTAGCTGTACCATTTTGTATTCATTCCTACCAGCATTGAATGAGAGTTTCTGTTGCTCCACATCCTTGTCCGTGTTTGGTATTGTCACCGTTTTGGATTTTGGCCATTGTAATAATAGGTGTGTAGTGGTTTCTCATTGATGCTTCAGTTTGCAATGATCTGATGACATATGATGTGGAGCATTTTTTCATATACTTACTTGCCATCTGTGTATCTTCTTTAGTAAAGTGTCCAGGTCTTTGGCCCATTTTTTAATAGGTTTATTCATTTTCTTATTGTTGAGTTTTAAGAGTTCTTTGCAATATATTTTGGATAACAATCCTGTATCAGGTGTGTCTTTTGCAAATATTTTCTCCCAGTCTATGGGTTGTCTTCTCATTCTATTGACATTGTTTTTTGTAGAACAGAAGTTGTTTTTTTTTTTAAAGATTTTATTTATTTATTTATTTATTCATTTGTTTTTTAAAGATTTTATTTATTTATGTGACAGAGAGACAGCCAGCGAGAGGGGGAACACAGCAGGGGAGTGGGAGAGGAAGAAGCAGGCTCCCAGCGGAGGAGCCCGATGTGGGACTCGATCCCGGAACGCCAGGATCACGCCCTGAGCCGAAGGCAGATGCTTAACGACTGCGCTACCCAGGAGCCCCTAGAACGGAAGTTTTTAATTTTAATGAAGTTCAGCTTATCCATTATTTCTTTCATATGTTATGCCTTTGGTGGTGTAAGTTGTTGCCATATCCACCATCATCTGGGTTTTCTTCTATCTTCTAGGAGTTTTATAGTTTTGCATTCTACATTTGGATCTGTGGTCCATTTGAGTTGGTTTTTGTGAAGGGTTTAAAGTCTGTGTCAACATTCATTTTATTGCATGTGGATGTTCAATTGTTCCAGCATTATTTGTTGAAAAAGACTACCTTTGCTCCATCCTATTGCTTTTGCTTCTTTGTCAAAGATCAGTTGATTATATTCATATGGATCTATTTCTAGGGTCTCTATTCTGATCCATTATTCTGCTTGTGTATTCTTTTGCCAGTACCACATTGTCTTATTTTTTATTTTATTATTTTTTTAAGTGGGCTCCATGTCCATTGTGGCGCTCAAACTCACGACCCCAAGATCAAGAGTTGCGTGCTCTTCTTCTTCTTCTTTTTTTTTTTTTTGTCTAGATTATCAAATTTGTGGGCATAGTGTTTTTTATAATATTCTTTGTTATCCTTTTAATGTCAGTGGGATCTGTAGTGATGGCCCCGCTTCATTTCTTATACAGTTTGGGTCTTATCTCTTTTTTTTTCTTCGTTATTCTGGCTAGATGTTTATCAGTTTCATTGATCTTTTCAAAGAAACAGCTTTTGGTTTAATTTCCTTTATTGATTTCTTTTAATTTCCTTTCATTGATTTATGTTCTAATTTTTATTCTTTCTTTTCTTCTGCTAACTTTGAATTTAATTTGTCTTCTTTTTCTACTTCCGTAAGATGGAAGCTTAGATTATTGGTTTTAAGTGTTTTTTTTCTTTTTTAATCTACTCATTGAATGTTATAAATTTCCTTCTAATCTCTGCTTTAATTGCATCCCACAAATTTTGTTATGCTGTGTTTCATTTTTATTTAGCTCAAAATATTGAAAAATTTCTTTTGAGATTTCTTTAATGACCCATGTGTTGTTTGAAAGGTGTTGTTTAATCAAGTATTTTGTGATTTTCCTGCTATCTTTTCGTTACTGATTTATGGTTTAATTCTATTGTGGTGTGAGAGCAGACATTATATGATTTCTCATTTTTTAAATTTGTTAAGGTGTGTTTTATTGCTCAGAATGTGGTCTATCTTGGTGAATGTTCTATGTGAGTTTGAGAAGAACGTGTGTTCTGTTGTTAGATGAAGTAGTCTGTGGATATCAGTTATATCTAGCTGATTGATAGTGCTATCTAGTTCAGCTATGCCCTTATTGATTATCTGTCTGCTGGATCTGTCCCATTTTCCATAGAGGGGTGTTAAAGTCTCCAAGTATACTAATGGATTCATCTGTTTCTCCTTGCAGTTCTATTATTTCTTCCTCACATACTTTGATACTCTTTTTATAGGCATATATATGCTAAGAATTATTATGTCTTCTTGGAGCACTTACCCCTTTTTAATTATACCTGATAACTTTCCTACTTGGAAGTCTGCTCTTTCTGAAATTGATATAGCTATTCCTGCTTTCTTTTGATTAGTGTTAGATAGTATGTTTTTCTCTACCCATTTACTTTTGGTTCATGTGTGTCTTGTATGTTTATCTATCTATCTATTATTATTATTTGAGAAAAAGAGCATGAGTAGTGGGGAGGGGCAGAGGGAGAGGGAGAAGCAGACTCCCCATTGAGCAGGGAGCCTGACACAGGGCTCAATCTTGGGACCTGAGATCAGACCTGAGCCGAAGGTGATGCTTACCTGACTGAGTCACCCAGGTGCCTCATGGGGTTGTGTTTTTGATTCACTCTGACAATCTCTGTCTTCTAATTTGTGCATTTAGACTGCTGACATTCAAAGTGATTATTGATATAGTTGGACTCATATTTACTGTATTTGCTTGTGTTTTCTACTTGTTCCTTTCCCTTGTTCTTATTTTGTCTTCCATTCTTTTTCTGCCTTTTGTAGTTTTAAATGATCTATTTATATGATTCCATTTTTTCTCCTTTCTTAGCATATCAATTATACTTTTTTCCTTTTTCTAGTGGTTGTCCTAGAGTTTACAATATCCATTTATGACTAATCCAAGTGCAAGTACCATATAATAACAAAATATTCCCAATTCTTCCCTGCCCTGTCCCTTGTATTATTACTGTTACTCAATTCATTTATACATAAGCATATATAAACATATATAATTGAAAGCATTGTTGCTATTATAATTTTGAACAAACTGTTACATGTTAGATCAATTAAGAATAAGAAAAATTTAAGTTTTTATATTATCTTCACTTATCCTTTCTCCAGTGCTCTTTCTTTTTTTAAATGTAGATTCAAGTTTTCGACCCATATCATTTTTCTTCTCTCTGAAGAACTTTTAACATTTCTTGCAAGGCAGATGTACTGCCAACAAATTCTCTCAAGTTTTATTTGTCTGAGAAAGTCTTTATTTCTCCTTCCCTTTTTTGAAATTAGAGTTGACATACAATGTTACATCAGTTTCAAGGGTACTACAAAGTGATTCCACAAGACTGTATGTTATGCTGTGCTCACCAGAAGTGTAGCTCCCATCTGTCACTATACACACTATTACAGTACTATATTCCCTATGCTGTACCCTTTATCCCCATGATTTATTCATTCCATAACCGGAAGCCTGTATCTCCCACTTCCCCTCACCCATTTTGCCCCTTCTCTGACCCTTTTCCCCCCTGGCAACCATCAGTTTTTCTCTTTATTTTATTTTTTTAATTTTTTAAAAGATTTTATTTATTTATTTGACAGAGATAGAGACAGCCAGCGAGAGAGGGAACACAAGCAGGGGGAGTGGGAGAGGAAGAAGCAGGCTCATAGCGGAAGAGCCTGATGTGGGGCTCGATCCCATAACGCTGGGATCACACCCTGAGCCGAAGGCAGACGCTTAACCGCTGTGCCACCCAGGCGCCCCAGTTTTTTCTCTTTATTTATGGGTCTGTTTCTGCTTTCTGTTTGTTTGTTTCTTTGTTCATTTGTTTCTTAGATTCCACATGTAAGTGAAATCATGGCATTTGTTTTTTTCAGTCTGACTTACTTCACTTAGCATTATACCCTCTAATACCCTCTAGTTCCATCCATGTTATTGCAAATGGCAAGAGCTCATTCTTTTTTGTGGCAAGTAATATTCTGTATATATATCACGTCTTCCTTATTCATTCATCTACCGATGGACATGGGTTGCTTCCATATCTTGACTATTGTAAATAATGCTGCAATAAACATAGGGGTGCTCATATCTTTTCAGATTAGCGTTTTGTTTTCTTTGGGTAAATATGCAGTAGTAGAATTCCTGGATCAGCTGGTATTTCTATTTTTATTTTTTTGAGGAACTTCCATGTTGTCTTCAGTATGTTTTCTAGCCAGCATTAGTGGCTGCACCAATTTACATTCCCACCAACAATGTATGAAGATTCCTTTTTCTCCATATCCTCACCAATGCTTGTTTTATCTTTTTGATTCTAGCCATCCTGACAGGTATAAGTGATGTCTCACTGTGGTTTTGATTTGCATTTCCTTGATTATTAGTGACGTTGAGTGTCTTTTCATGTGTTCTCTTTCACTTTTGAAGGATATTTTGCAAGGTCAGAATTGTAGGTTTGTTTTTTTTTCCTCTCAACACTTTAAATATTTCAGTCTATTCCCGTCTTGCTTGTATGTCTTCTGAGAAAAAATCAGAGTAACTTTTATCTTTGCCTCTCTATAGGTGTTAGGTTAGGTGTTTGGTTTTTTTCCCTTTGTCATCTTCCAAGATTCTGTCTTTATCTCTGATTATCTGAAATATGAGTAGAATAAGTCTACAGTAGTAGAGGTACTTGGGGGAGGTACTTGATGTTCCTTGAGCTTGATGTTCCTTGAGCTTCTGTGATATGGTGTCTGACATTAATTCTCAGTCATCGTTGCTTTAAATATTGCTTCTGTTTTCTTTTCTCCTTCTGGTATTCCTATTATATATATGTTACATTTTTTGTAGTTGTCTCGCAGTTCTTTGATATCGTGTTCCATATTTTTCTGTCTTTTTTTTTGCTCAGTTTTGGAAGTTTCTATTGTTATAGCTTCCAATTCAGAGATTCTTTCTTCAGCTGTGTCTAGTCAACTAATGAGCCCACCAAAGGCATATTTCATTTCTATTACAATGTTTTTGATTTCTAGTATTTTTTTGATTCTTTGTTAGAATTCCCATCTCTCTGCTTATATTATCTATCTGTTCTTGAGTGTCATCTCCTTTTTCCATTGAAGCAAATTAATCAATTTTTTTCTAAATCCCTCATCTGATAATTCAAACATTCCTGCCATATCTGACTGGTTTTGATGTTTGTTTAGTCTCTTAAACCTGTGTTTTTTCCCTTTTCGTATCCCTTGTCATATTTTCTTGAAAGGTGGATACAATGAAATGGGTAATAGGAACTCCAATAAATAGACCTTTACTGATGTAGTAGTAAAGTGTGGATCAGAAGGGAAGCACTCTATAGTCCTATGGTTAGATCTTAGTCTTTTGGTGAGCCTGTGCCCTTGGACCGTGAGCTTCATCATGCTCATTCTTCCTCTGCCACCCCTTAGGTGGAAAAAGATGACTGGATGGGGATGGAGATGTGTATTTCCCTTCCTCTACATGGAAGGCTCAGTGGAGCTGGAGTTAGGTATTTTCCTTCTCTTGTGTGAAAGGCCAGAGGTGTGGTGTTGAGTGTATCCCCCTTTCCATCAGGTAGCTTAGATTCTGATAGCAAATTACGCTCTGGTAAAACAGTTGATCCTGAAGTCAGGCCTTGTTAAGAAGAATGGAATGTTCTGGGGGGCTGGGTGGCTCAGTTATTAAGCGTCTGCCTTCGGCCCAGGGTGTGATCCCGGCGTTCTGGGATCGAGCCCCACATCAGGCTCAACCACCGGGAGCCTGCTTCTTCCTCTACCACTCCCCCTGCTTGTGTTCCCTCTCTTGCTGGCTGTCTCTCTGTCAAATAAATAAATAAAATCTTTTTTTTGTTTTTTTTAAAGAAGGATGGAATGTTCTGGTGTATTTCAAAAATGGTTCCTTCACCCCTTCCCATTCCAAAAACAGGAGGGGATCTTTTTCTGATAGCTGCTTTGAGGACCTTGGAGAGCTCTTGGAGGTAATGAACACAAAACTGGGAGGGCCTCCCATGACTGGGCCCCTCTGGAGTTTTGAACTCTCAGGGTTGTCCACACTGAGCCTCCATCCATTGCTCCATCACAGTTTAGGTTTCCTACCATGGCACTGGCGCCTGTGGAATTGTTTGCTTGTGAGTTAGTGCTCATGTGAGTCATGATGCTCTCTATTTGCCTCTCTGTCTCTCCAATTCTGAGGGCAATGGTTTTCCATGTGACTTTACCTTTCTGCTAAGTCTAAGGGGAATTGTTGGTTTGTCAGTTTGTTCAGCTTTTTACTTGTTAGAGTGGAGTGGCAACTTATTAGCTCCTTACATGCTGACCTAGAAACACTAAAATTATTTTTTTTAAAACCTAAGTTATTATGGCATCTTTACAGAGCATCAAAGATTTTCCAAAATGTAATTTACAATGGCAATGTAGTACTCTGTTGTGATGTATCACAAATTTAATTACTAATTTCCTTTTTTTAAAATTTTATTTTTAAAGTAATTTCTACATCCAACATGGGGCTCGAACTCACAACCCCGAGATCAAGAGTCGCATGCTATACTATAGACTGAGCCAGCCAGGCACCCTGAATTGCTAATTTCATTTAAGTGGACATTTATATTTTAGCTTTCAGTTTTGGTTTCACTTTTACTTCCCTTTTTTTGCCATTGTAAATAAGGAGGTGATAGACCTTCTTCTAGCTAAATCATTGTATATATTCATTTCTTTATTGTTTGTCAGTGGAAGCTTCCTAGAAATGGTGGCATGTGGTGTGATTGTTTTCATGCTGCAGGATTACTGAGCATGGGATGGTTGCTTGCCATGTGGCACTTCAAGGGCAGGACTCTGGGTAAACCAGGGAACACTTCTGCATAAATCCTGTAAGAGGGAGGAGTGTAGCCTGGGCCACACTGCCCAACAGCAGATGAGATTAAGGGGCCACAAGAGCCAGGCAAGTGGGGATGAAGTAAAAGACATGGGAAGAAGATGATTTTAAATCTTAGCTGGAGATAAAAATGTAGAAAGAGAAAAGTGTCTTCTCTTTCTTTACCAAAGAAGTTCTCACCATAATCTACTGGAATTTTACTTTTCCTTGGCTTTTGGAGCACAGATATGAGGTTCATGGTGTGTTCTAATGAAAAGCTCCATTTACAGAGTACTTATTTTTGCAAGGCATTGTTACCTCCAATCCTTACAATCATTCTACAAAATAGGTATTAATATCTACACACTCTGGAAAAGAAACCGAATCCTGGCGAGGTGCCTTGACTTCCTGTAATCCTACAACAGGAAATGGACAAAGTCCAGATTTTAGCCTAAAGACTGTCTGATTGATTTTTATATACTATTTTGCTGTTCTTTTATATGGTGGCAGCTTGAGCATTGGTGCTGAATGGGGTCTAGTGCTAGAACTGGCTTGATGAAGAGGATTATCCAAAATAAAATGTCTACTAGGGAACCTTTCTGGAGAGTGAGTGGGCGGGGCTCACAGAATCAAAACAAGGAACCTGAATTTGATCCAGTCCAAAAGGTGAACACAGTGGCCGAAGCAGAAGACATTAGAAGCTATGAGGCCTAGAGGAAGGCCAGGAGATGGAGCAAGGGAAGGAAGAGTGGAGAGGCTCAGACAGTTTTCATGATATGCCCCAAGTGCCCTAAAGGTAATTTTTTGTGGATGCTGTGGCTTGCTGGTAGGTTGACCTGACTTAAAGGCACCTTTACTATCTGCTAAGGGCAGATCATATTCAAAGGAAGGTGGCAGATAGGGCTCAAACTGAGGTCTACAGGAGGTGTGGGACTCACCACTTTTCTAGACAGACTCTACTGAAAGCAAAACTATTTGGTTTATTTTCAAGAAGCTAGCCTATGTCCAAAGAGAAAAGATGCAGTGCTTATGTTGAGTTATAAGTGAGCTAGGGAGGGGCTGTTTTCTTCTTACTAATATCTTCACACCCTGTCACTTGGATAGAAATAAATAAAACCACTGAAATGAGAAGTTGTGGGATAAATGGATACTGTGTGAGAAAGAATAAAACTACAATTGATGAATAGTAGTATCTCAGAATTGGTAGGGAGGGAAAACCTTTCCAGAGATAGTTTTCTTCTGCACACCAAGCAAGAATCAGGAAGCCAGCCAGTGGTACTTAGGGGATGTTTAAGTGAGACTCTAGAGTGGGGTGCAGGGAGTTTGAAATGGCTGTAGGGGATTTGAAAGGAAGGCAATATCTGGCAATGCATGCTGTCAGCTAAGAGTTTGTAAATAAGGAATGAGATATCCCTCAATTGTCTACAACAGGAGTCTATAAAGGTCCAGATAATAAATATTTCAGGCTTTATGGGCTATAAGGTGTCCACCACAACTACCAAAGTCTGTGTAACAAAGCCATCCGTAGACAACATGTGAATGAGTGGGTGTGACTGTGTGTCAATAAAACTTTATTTACAGAAGTTAGGTGGTAGGCTGGATTTGTCCCAAGGGCAATTGTTTGCCAACTCTTGGTCTTGAATATAAGAGGAGCACAGGGGAGTGTGGGATGTGTTTGTGTGTGTGTGTGTGTGTGTGAGTGTGTGATTGTGTGTGTGTGTGTTGTTTGTATGTGCAATGTGCATTGGAGTGGCAGACGGGCACCCAGAAACTTAACTTTTCTTTTCCCTTTCTTTCTTTCCTTCTTTCTTTCTTCCTTCCTTTCTTTCTTTCTTTTTTCTAGAGGGGAGGGGGAGGGGAAAAGGGAGGGGGGAGGAGAGAACCTCAAGTAGACTCTGCACTGAGTGCAGAGCCCATCGCCCCCCATCTCTCAACCCTGATATCATGATCTGAGCGGAAAGTCAGTCTTAACCCACTGAGCCACCCAGGCGCCCCCCCCCCCCCCAGCAACTTTTCAATATGAAAAGATTCGAAAACTTGAAGTAGGTGTGATAACTAGGCAAGACAGTTTGGAAAGCTCAGAAACATCGGTCCTCTTTTTGGGATGTCTGAGATTGAAGGAGGAAATTAAAAATAAATACATACCTGACAATGAAGAGGAGAACACTGCAAGATATTTTAGAGAATCCCGATTTATGAAGCGGAGGCAAGGTTTTATAAAGAACAAAGACAGGGGAAGGGGGGAGGTTGCAGAGGCTAACCTGGAAATGACGAGAAAGAAACAAATACCGGAAGTCCGAACGATTAGGAAGAAGGAGGTCAGGCTGAAAATAAAGCTTTGCTGCCCTGCGAGAAAAAGGAGAGGTGTGAAGGCAGCCAACAGCTTGGAGCTGCAAAGGGGAGAGGAAGTGGTGGAAAATAGGTTTTCTTGGAGTTGTTAACAGAACGTGACAATGTTAAGTGAACGGGGAGAATGCTAGGATTGCTCACACGCAAGACATGTCAACAGATTAAAAATGGGGAGTTGGGAGAGCTGCAATAATGGGTTTATAAGTGTGTGCTTAGGAGATTTCAGAGAAAGGGTGTACTTGGGAGGGTGTGTAGTGCCTCCTGGAAGACGTGTGCTCGCGGCTCAGGAACCTTGACTTGCCGTGAGGAATTCAGCGGGGGCTGGCTCCCTTCGGGGCATGCAGCGAGAGTTGGGGGCTCTCCACTTGAGCGTTCATTCATTTCTTTTTTGCTGCATCCATTCATGGGCCCAACAGGTGCTCACTAAGAGTCCATCGTTAGCCTCTTCAGGGTCACCGCAATCAGAGATCCAGCAGGTACTCGAAGCAGTTTGCGGAAGAGGTGATAGCAGCTTCAAGATGAGCGCGCAGAGGAAGGGCGCTGGCCTCCCTCCTGCCAGGAGAGGGAGAAGGAAGGAAATTATTCATCGAAAAGATTTCTCCATCAAAAGGCAGACTCATCCTACTAGACTGTAGAATCTCAGAGCTAGGAGCAATTTCAAAGGTCATTTTCCCCTCTCACTTTATGAATAGGAAAACTGAGATCCCCCAAGATGGGAATAGGGATGAAAAATAAAAATTTTTGAGTGCTTTTTATATTCCAGGCACTGTTTTTTTAAACTGTGGTAAAATATACATAAGATAAAATTTACCATTTTAAAAACCATTTTGAATTTAATTTTTTAAATTTGAAGTATGGTTGACTTCTTTTATTCAAGTGTAGTTGACATTAACCATTTTAAAGTATAATTCCATTTACGCTGTTGTACAGACATTACCACTATCATGTTCCAGAACTTTTCCATGATCCCAAAAGGAAGCTCTGTACCCGTTAGCAGCCACTCCCCATCTCTCCCTCCCTCCAGCCCCTGGCAAGCACTAATCTGCTCTCCGTCTCTATAGATTTGCCTATTCTGGACATTCCATAGAAATGGAATCATACAATATGTGGCCTTTTTTTGTCTGGCTTCTTTCACTGAGTGTAATGTTTTCAAGGTTCATCATGTTGTAGCGTGCATTGGTATTTTATTCTTTTTTTAGGGCTGGATAACGTTCCATTGTATGCATATGCCACTTTTTTTTTCAAGTCCCTCCTGAACAGTTTTTTTAATTAATAGACTACTTTTTTGTGCAGTTTTAGTTTAAGAGAAAATGAACAGGAAGCACAGGTTTCCAACACACCCTCCTTACCCTCACCCTCCAATTTCCTCTATCACTGACATCTTGCATCAGTGTGGTATTTGGTTACCATTAATGGGCCAGTATTGATACTTTGTTATTAAG
Organism: Ursus maritimus; assembly: GCF_017311325.1. NCBI lineage: Eukaryota > Metazoa > Chordata > Mammalia > Carnivora > Ursidae > Ursus > Ursus maritimus. The sequence continues at coordinate 47,479,841 of NW_024426663.1, forward strand.
TCCGCAGTTTATATTAGGGTTCAGTCTTGGTTGTGTATATTCTGTGGCTTTTGACCAAAAGTACAGTAACATGTATCTGCCATTACAGTATCATACAGAATAGTTTCCCTGCCATAGCTGAATAAGACTTTTAAAACATTTATTAAGGAAGTATAGTTGATCTATAATGCTACATTAGTTTGAGGTGTAGTCTATTCCACATTTTGTTTTTCCATTCATCAGCGGATGTACATTTCGGTTGTTGCTACTTTTTGGCTGTTGTGAATACTGCTGTGCCAAGCATTTGTAAAAGCACTTTACATATATTAATTTAGTCTGTTCACAAAAACCCTTGGAGGGAGGTTCTGTAATTATGCTCATTTTATAGATAAGAAAAGAGAGATTAGGCCATTTTCCCCGGTTACACAGTTCTTCGGAGGGGGTTGAGGGGGAGCTGAGACCCAGATGTCCTGTTTCCCAGCCCACGCCCCCTCCGCCCTCCCCACTATCTCAGCTCTAAGGGCAGCACGCACCCCTCACTCTTACTGCTCCTCCTCAGTGTCCGCGACAGCGCACGGGCTCGGTGTCTATGGTATAAATTAAGTGAATTAAACCCCTCTGCTGAATAACATGTAGGAAACTAAAGGAAAACTAGAAGCAATTTCTAAGAAGTCACTCTCTTGTAATAGTAAATGTGTAAAACAACTGCCTCAGTCACAAGATCTTGCAAATAATTCATGGACTGTTCACATGACAGAATACTACAGAGCCATTAAAAATGATGCCGTGGAAGAATCATAGCGCGAGAACATGTCCTGGTTTACTTAGTCCTTCAGCCTTAGCAAGGCCCTGGGCGGGAAAACTGACGTTTAGATGGTTGACTAATCCGCAGGAGCTCAGACAGCTTGCAGAGCCAGAATTCTGTCTACACCTCCAAACCATGCTCTCAGCCACAGTAAAAATTACATGGAAATTTAACAGAATCTTAGCAGCGGTGTATTTCTGAGCAGGGAGATAATACCTCGTGTTTTCTTCTATTCCTTCAGCACCGTTTTCCATCCTTTCTACAATGACATAGCATTGCTTCTTAAGTTGAGTAAAAACGTTACGTTTTCTCTTACAAAGAAGAGAAGACTGTTCAAATTAACCTCAAAATGTTGTTGACTTAAAAAAAAGAGAGAGGGAGAGATTAAACCTGTCAGGGAAGAAAATCGGAAGAAAATATGGGCCTCAGCAAAAGTAAGGAGCCGTGCTGGTGAGAAATCCTCCGTGGGGCTAGAGTTCTGTGGCTACTTTCTTCTTTACCGCCTCCACATTTGGCAACTATTAATGGCTGCTGACCCCTCCTTTTCCCTAAATAAGCATTTCTATTTCCCAATTCTGGACAGAGTTCTTGTGATGATTTGGGAGAGTGGTGAACGAAGCACACTGCATCCCGGGCGGAGATTTGCAGCATTCAGGTATTCGAGTTCTGCCGCTCTGTCCTCTGACCCCTGCGTGCAGTTTTCCCTCGCTCTCATTGCTGAATATCTCCAGGGAGCACTGGCTTGGGGCCTGACTTTTATCTTCTGGGTAGTCTCCAGGAGGGATTTGAGAAATAAGCCGTCGTCATATTGTTCATACAAGAACAACATTCGTGTGTTATTGTTTGTTACTGTTGATAGGAACGTTACAAAAGCTAGTCATTGTCTCTGAGGACTTAGGTTGTTGATATTTAATTCCAAATTTCCCCTTTCACGTCCCGTCCCCTCATTCAATCAGCTCTGATGTGACTCCACAATAGCTATAATATTGTCATAATTTCCATAGAAACCGTCCGCAAAGCTGCAAACACAGGATTACACCCTCCCTGCAGGCTGAGGCAGGAAGGCCAGATGGGCTATGAAGGGGAAAAGGCCCTCAGTGAGACATCAATAAAATTGTGTTTGGTACAGTCTTTGCCACAGGGTGAAATTGCCAGTCGAAGTGGCCAGCAGCTCAGGCTCCTTTCCTGGGCCCGGATCTGGGCCTGCTTACTTGCTTGGACTCCGGTGCTAATGAGGCAGGAGACAAAGATTTCTTCCTATGTAGGCTCTTGACTTACTGATCATTAACCACAGAGAGATATCAGGTCCTGGTCAGCACTCGTGCATAGGGAGATAGAGACAGGAAGTGACACGTAATGCCATGCCAGCCCTGTGTGCCAGGCTAGAGCCTTCACATGAATATTTCTTTGGACATTCACAGCATCTCTTAAGGGGCGAGATACCATGATTCCCATTTTACAGATGAGGTAACTGGGCTGCTCTCTCTTGCTTTCCTTCCTATCTCAGCTTCATTTTGAGTGTTTTCAGGGACTTTTCCCCAGGCCCTCTAAGGCCCTCTAAGTCAGGTGAGGTGCTCTCGTGTGCTACCTGTATCTGATACTTAAACGCTATTTTATACATTCTTGTTTGCCTCTTTCCCACTAGCCTGGATGTTTTTTGAAGACAGTGCACGTAGTTTCTAACACAGGGATTGACTCACAGTCATGTTCAATACATATTTTTGAATGAATAAATAGATGAATAGGGAAGTTTCAGTAACTTACTCAAACTCTGTTTTTTTCAGTTATGTCCTGGCAGTTAGCACAGTCTCTGGCATATAATAGACCCTCAATAAATATTTGAATGAAATAGTTAATGGAATGAACATCAATTAGCTCATCACATAGTGTATCAGGGATTGATGCCAAGCTTTTCTGACTTCCGATGCTGTGTTGAATTAGCTGATAGGAGAGATCATTCTCATGTCTGGCCAGGCAATTTAAAGTGCATGGCTTCCTGATACTGGCATGGTACTGTCTGCTTTTAGAAGTACATCTCATTATTAATAATGGCTCTTACACTTATCTGAGGCCACCTCCACGCTGTTGGAGAGAACATTTGTCTGAAAGCCATGAGAGCAAGGGAGAGACATGGTTCTCTTACTCATTGTGTAAATTTGGCCAAATCACTTCACCTTCTGGGCTTTAGCTTCTCCATTTTTATTTTTTATTATTTTATTTTATTTTAAGATTTTATTTATTTATTTGTCAGAGAGAGCAAGCACAAGCAGGGGGAGTGGCAGGCAGAGGGAGAAGCAGGCTCCCTGTTGAGCAAGGAGCCTTATGCAGAACTTGATCCCAGGACCTTGGGATCATGACCTGAGCTGAAGGCAGATACTTAACCGACTGAGCCACCCAGGTGTCCCACTTTCTTCATTTTTAAAACAAAATTTTATAGTTGTTGAAGTTGGGTCATTAACACATGAGGTTTGTTATGCTTTCCTCTGTATGTTCATGTAAGTTTGAAATTTCTTTTCAAATAAAGGCTTTAAAATGTTGAATTCTAAAAAACAAACAGAAAAACCCCTGAATCCCTCAAATTTTAGTTGAGTTAAATTTGAGATTTTCTAGGAACATACCTCCCTACCACCTTTTTTAAAGGAAATATGGTTGACACACAGTGTTATACATGAGTTTCAGGTATACAACATACTGATTGAACAAGTCTGTACTATGCTATGCTATGCTGTTGTGTTACATGATGCTCATTACAAGTGTAGCTACCATCTGTTACTAAATAACACTGCTACAGTTTCATTGACTGTATTCCCTATGCTGTGCCTTTATCCCTGTGGCTTATTCATTCCATAACTAGAAGTCTGTATCTCCCACTTCCCTTCACCCATTTCGCCCATTCCCTCCACTACCTCCCCTCTGGCAACCACTAGCTTGTTCTCTGGTATACCTCCCCTTTTTAAAAAAAAAAAAATAAAAAATAATCTTATGCATAACCCCAATAAAAGTGGACCTTCATGGGTAGAGTTCTTTATCTTCCCTTCATGTGCCCACACCCACTCTTGATAGCCTCTGAGAAGGCTCGTCGAACAACTAGCTTCTTGGTAAATACAGTTCAGAACCTACTAGAATAGATTACATTTAGGGCCCCTCTCATTCTAAAGTTTAAGAATTTTAGAAAAATGGATACTGAACCCTGCAAACTATATTGTCAATTCTGGGCTAATGGTATGTGTGACATATCTTTCCAAAAGGCATCTTAATGGAGATGATTGGGCATGGGATTTGGGGTCATACTTTCTGATTTTTGAACCCAGAATCACCACTTCCCCAAAGGTTATTACGATCGAGCAAGTCATTTTACTTTTCTGAGCCAGTTTCCTCCTCTGTAAGCTGAGGAAAGTATTCTTTTATGGTTGGGTTTTATGAGACTCATAGTGATAACAACCACTTACTGTGTAATTACTAAGTACTTAGTGAATTTTTCAGGAGAGGCAATCTACCACGGGCTTTGAGTTTCCCTGCATATTCCCGTGGCTATCCCCAAAATGCAAGGCTCTGACTACTCTTTACCTGGAACATTTCTCATGGTTATGTTTTCACTGAGCAAGCTTGAAAAATGAGGTAATGTTTCCCCCAAAGAGTAGTCTTATTTCCACTTACTCTAAAATGAGCGAGTACCCCAAGCACAGTGTTCTATAATGGAACCCACTGTATGTGCAGGCAGCCACGACAGGCCCTTTGTGTCATCCTGTGAGACTCGAGGGGCATGATCAAAGAAAACCAACAATCCGCTCTGGCTAGTGCTTTTGGCATGAATAATGAAGTTGTTGGTCTCTGACCCAAGAGTTTCCTGTCTTCTGCCATCAGCCATGAAATAGCAATAGGCTAACTTGTTAGGTTGTAAGTATGATAAAAATCTCAGTTTCCGCATAGTTCTTGACATACTATATATATTATGTTACATTAGTTAAATGATCACAGCAGTCATATGGGGTAGGTAGTTCTAGTAACCAGATTTCATAGGTCGGGAAAGAAAGTTTCAACAAGGTTCGGCAACTTGCCATAGTTCACACAGCTGTTACATGTTAATCTTTAACCAAAAATTAAACTCATGTCTGTCTTACTGTAAAGGTTATACTCTTAACTATAATATATTTCCTTTCTGGGGACACCTGGGTAGCTCAGTGGGTTAAGCGTCTGCCTTCGGCTCAGGTCCTGCTCCCAGGGTCCTGGGATCAAGTCCCACATCGGGCTCTCTGCTCAGCGGAGAGTCTGCTTCTTCCTGTCCCACTCCCCCTGCTTGTGTGCACTGTTTCTCTGATAGATAAATAAATAAATAAGTAAATAAGATCTTCGAAAATGCATCTATATTTCCTTTCTGAATCATGTGAAGTAATGGCTATGAAATCTCCTCCAATCTCTAAAGCATTATACATACCTGTTATTATTAATAAAACTGTAATTGTCATGTGAGCACTAAGAAATTGGTTCATTGCAGCACATCCATACTGACGATCTGTGGTGATCCTTGCTCCCCACGGCAGATAAAGCTGCCTGTTCCAACCCTAGTGGAAAACCCTAGGTTGGTAATGGCCATGCTGCTTACTCACTGTGTGACACTGGAGAGGGTACTGAACATCTCTGTGTCTGTCAAGGTTGAGTCATAAACACAGACGGGGTACTAGGTACTCCAGAGAGAGGGGATTTAGCACAGAGAGTGGAGTACACACGTGTTAGAAGCTGAAAGAACAAAAAGGAACATAGATGTCAATCCAGAGAGAGCAGCTAGAAGAAGCACCAGCGACCTGAGGCTGAGTGAACAAAGGGATAAGGCTGCCAGAACGGAGGTGTGCCGAGGGGCTGCCCTGCAGGGCCGGCGCTCAGGTTTTTGAGACCCTCCAGCTGGCTGCTCCTGGTGCTGTCGACAGGGTGTGGTGAAACTGGGGGTAGCAGCGCCCGAAGAAGCTGCAGCCTGGAGACCACTGCCCTCCAGGAGTGAGGCTGCAGGAACAGGGAAGCAGGAAGGAAGTTCGCTTTCCCTTTCTTTGGACTTTCTCAGCAAGTGCATGTGCTGCCTTCAGTATGCAGAATTTAATGGAAAACTAGCTGGTTACGCGTCCTGGGTCATGCGGTGTGCGGAGTCCCAGCCAGGTAGAAGTTAGAGAGTAGGGACTGTGGCAGGATGGATTTGGGGCTGAGAAACAGTCAGCAAGTGACGGGCACAACTGCTGTCTCTTGGTTCTGCGTCTGTAAAATGGGAATAATGTCCTCTCTCGTTAGATGCTTTTGGAGGATTGAATGAAATAACCACTCAGTTGCTGGAGACTGATTGCAAGTGCCCAATAAATGTAAGCTTTTATCATTCTTATTATGCTAAGCTTGCTTTCTATATAGTCTGCTGCCTTGGCCTGTTTTCCAGGGGGCTGGGGTATTATGCTTGCTTCGGGGATTATCAGGCCATCTGGGAAGCTGGCTTTGCTAAGCCCCATGTGGAGAACAGGCTTCAGAACTCTTTGCTTGCCCTTGTGAGTCAAGATGGGAACCCTCTCCCCAGGGATATTTAATTAGCTCGTTGTCAGAATGGTGTTGATTAAATGCTTGTCTTCGATTGGATCTGTGGCTGCTCTGATGTGGGATTCTCAGTTTACTTCATTTGTCATCCTGCTTCCTCTCTGTCCCAAAATAAAGCCCCCTATGGCCTTTCACTGCTGTCTCTTCATTCTCTCGTCAGACAAGATAAAATGGCCTTCAGTGAGTCAGCAAGATTTGTACTACCAAACAGCTGTTCAGTGTTCTGGAGCCTCCTGCTGCAGGCCTTCTCAGAATGTACAGCCACCTGGAGTTTCAGCAACGTAGGCTCGGAATTAGGGATGTCGATTGTGCAGTAGAAACAACCAGGGTTCGGATCCCTGCTCAGCATTTGATTAGCTGTATGACCTTAGGCGCATAACCTCCCTAAGCCTCAATTTCCTCATCTGTAAAATGAGCCTGGCTGTTGTGTGTGTATTATAGGGTTGTCGGGAAAGTGGAAGAAGATAATTCATGTAAAGCCCTAAATCCGGCATGCCTCAGATTTCATAAACTCCTAACACACGATAACTCTTATTACTGCCCACCTGCACTATTTTTTTTATAAGCTCCTGAAATATGCAGAGCTGAATTTATTAATTAGTTTATTGGACACCTATTAGGTGTCAGATACTGTGAAAATAATTGGTGAACCAAAAATGAGCAAAATACAGATTTGACCTGTGCAATTAGAAAAGAATTCCTGCCTTTGAGGTGCTAACAGTTCCGGAAGTGGGCGGGGGGTAGGTTGGCCATGATCAGAAACACTTAACAGCACAGTGTGATGGGTTTTACAACAGAGATATGCACAAAGGGCCGGAGGAGCTAAGAGACAGACGGAGGACTAAACTGAGACTCGGGGGATGGGGGTAGCTTCCTATGGCCTCGTTGCACGTTTGAGTTAGCCTGGAAAAATATGCATGTATGGTATACTGTTAGACACATATGCTTGTGTGGGTGGGAGGTGGTGGCAGGAGCTGTGGCGTGGGGTGGGGGTGGGGGTGTTCCAAGTAGAGGATCTATAAAAGAGAAAGCATGGCATGCTTAAGACCTGAAATCATGGGGTCCCTGGGTGGCTCAGTCGTTAAATGTCTGCCTTTGGCTCAGGTCATGATCCCAGTGTTCTGGGATCGAGCCCCGCATCGGGCTCCCTGCTCAGCGGGAAGCCTGCTTCTCCCTCTCCCACTCCCCCTGCTTGTGTTCCCTCTCTCGCTGCCTCTCTCTCTGTCAAATGAATAAATAAAATCTTAAAAAAAAAAAAAAGAACCTGAAATCCTATAGATAGTGAGGACATAAGTTGGGTAAAAGTCAAAGCCGGAGAGGTCAGCCAGGGCCAAATTATGTGGAAACTTACAGAGCCTATGCTGGGCCATGATCCCTGGGATCCACCATGGACTCTTTTTCTCTCTTGGCTTCTCCTTCTTGCCAGAGAGGCCTTCTGCATCTCAGAACATTCCTCCTGTATATTACGGTGTTTGTCTAACCAGTAACCATTTGTCTCCTTTCTTACTAAGACAGCCCTCATTTTGCTGAGGGGGAGGCAGTGTGCCCAGCTTGAAAAACTCCCATTTTCCAGTTTCCCTTACAAACAGGGTTATGCATGGCTGACTGCCAGTCGTAACTGACACTGATGTGTACAGCCTGGAGATGCAATGAAAATAAAAAAGAGTGCATATTACGATCTGTAAACCTCCTCTAGCAGACCAATAAATGCAAAGGGAATGTTTGAAGCTTCGGCAAATGTGTCATCCTACACAGTGGATAACCTAGGATAAATCCTTTATTAAAGAACATTTTTATAAGAGCAATAATTAAAGAGAGAGCTCAAAATGTTAGGACTCAGGGGATAGGAATTCTGGTCCTAGTTCTCAACAGTCTTAATTGTGATCCTAAATGGGCCATTAACTATCAAATAACATAATTCCCTGGGAAGATGGAAACAGCCTCTACTGCAGTGCTATTGTGAAATCGAATAAAATATGGTAATAGTGGTAACACTAGCTAATGCTCCTTGAGTGTTTCCTACATCCCAGGCACTGTTTCGAGCATTTTATATCATTTCACTGAAAGCACAAAGCTTTCTGATCATCAGTGAGAGCTACCACTTAATCGATACGTGAAACGAGACAGATGGAATAACTTGCCCAGCATCAGAAAACTTCTAGTAGAAGCAGGCAGAGTTAGGATTGCTGTCATCTGATCCAGAGCCAGAGATCACATTAAAAAAAAAAAAAAAAGATTTATTTATTTGAGAGAGAGCACGCGCGTGCTTCTGAGCAGGGGAGGGGCAGAGGGAGAGACAGTCCTCGAGCAGATTCCTCCCTGAGTGCAGACCGACATGAGGCTCCAACTCAGGACCCTGAGATCACGACCTGAGCCGAAATCAAGAGTTGGATGCTCAACCGACTGAGCCACCCAGGCGCCCCATTCAAACCTACTTTTAAGAGTGTTTTCAAGAGTTTGAGTGGCCTTCCTCGTTATGATGACATGTTAAGACAATCCTTTACGTGGCATTACTTCTGTAGTTTCTAATGACTTTGATCTTTCCACCTTTCCTCTGGTAGCTTTTACTTCTTTAATGTAGTTTATGTTTATAAAGTAGCCTTGAAGCTCTGCTTTCATTGTTCTCTCCCTTGTTCTCTCCCATTGTTCTTTCCCTTCTCTTGAATAATCTTCCATTTTGAGCAATTTGTGTTGTGATTTCGGTCTTTCTATCAAGTCTTTGGCAGTGAGGATCACATTGTGTCAATTACAAGGAAAATCATATATGCCAGCTTTCAGGTTTGGGTAACTTCTTCAAAACTCATCTTGGCATTCCTTTTGAAATGCCACTATTTTAGCTTTTTTATTTTGAAATGATGACAGGCTCCCATGAAGTGGCAAAACTCATACATGAGGTTCTTTGAGCACTTCCCTCAGCTTTTGCCACTGGTCACAGCTTAAATATCAGCAGTACAGTATCAAAACGAGGAAATGAACATTGGTACAATAATGTTAACTGGGCGCCACGGCCTTCATCAGGTTTCAGCAGTTCTTACATGCATTTTATGTGCATGTGTCGTTCTATGTGATTTCATCCCACACATATCCATATAACCACTATTGCAATTAAAATACAGAACTGTTCCCTCACTACAAAGGAACTCTCTCACGCTCCCTCTTTATTGTCACACCTACTCCTTTCCTGTCCGTTGGCAACCACTAATTTGTTTTCCATCTCTATAGTTTTGTCATTTTGAGGATGTTGTATAAATGGAATCACACAGTGTATCACTTTGTGAAGTGGTCGTTGTTCATTAAGCATCATGCCCTTAAGATCCAGCCTCGTTTTTCGTCTACCCAGGGTTTGACCCTTTTTATTGCAGAGTAGCGTTGAACTGTGTGGGCGTACCAGACTTTATTTACCCATTCACCTATTAAAAGACATTTGGGTTCTTTCCACTTTCTGGCTCTTATGAATAGAACTGCTATAAACATTTGTGTACGAGCTTTTGAGGGAACATAAGTTTTCATTTCTTTGAGATAAGTGCCCCAAAAGTGCAGTTGGTAAGTTGAGTACTTATGGCATGTTTAGTCTTATAGAAAACTGCCAAATTATTTTTTGGAGTGGTTGTACCATTTTACATTTCAACCGAAAGTGAATGAGAGAAGTACCACTTTTTTTTTTTTTTAAGATTTTATTTATTTATTTGACAGAGAGACAGCCAGCGAGAGAGGAAACACAAGCAGGGGGAGTGGGAGAGGAAGAAACAGGCTCCCAGCGGAGGAGCCTGATGTGGGGCTCGATCCCAGGACCCTGGGATCACACCCTGAGCCGAAGGCAGACGCTTAATGTCTGAGCCGCCCAGGTGCCCCAGAAGTACCACTTTTGACCCAATAGTATTTTCTCCTCTAAGAAAGCTATGAAAACTTAGATTTTAAAAAATAAAGGACTTTCCTGGTGACAAAAAAATGGTTCCATCCTTAGGTTGGGGTGATGGTTGTATGACTCTGTGAATATACTAAAAAACCATTGAATTGGACACTTTAAATGGTGAATTTTATGGTATGGTAAGTTATAGGAGTAACTTGTAGAAAGAAATGGGTATGTAGATATGGATATGTATGTAGAAAGAAAAAGGCTATTACAAGAAGGGATCTAATTGTATTATAAAAAATCTTATTCTGTCACACAGTTTCTGATGTTTATTAAGAATTTACTATGTGGCAGGCATTACATGTAATGTTTGGTACACATCGAACCATGCCCCCTTTACTAACTAGGATGTCATTTAACCATTCTGAATTTCCACATCCTTTTCTGTAAATGGGAAAAGGAAAATTACCTCCCTTTGTGAGGATTAAATGGAATAATGCATATAAAAGCATTTAGAGTGCTGCCTGCACAGTATCATTATCCTTGTTATTAAATTCATGAAAGGACATTTTCCTTATAGCAGTTCATAACTGCCTGGTAATAGTGTTATGAGAAAGTGAGCCATGCATAGTAATAAAGGATGACAGAGTCTGCCGTGGTGTGTATGGGAACACAAGGGAAGCAGCTGACATTTACTGATCGCCTGCTATGCACCGGACACCGTATTTACTAGCCACCATTCTGCACATTTCTTCCAAATATTGCTCCACAACAGAAAGTAGTATTATCCCCATCTAGTAGAAAAGCAAGCAAGCTCAGAAAGATTCAGAAACTTTCTCAGTTTCATGAAGGAATTATTTGATGGAGCCAGGATAGAAACCCACGTCTGTGTCCCAAGGTTGTGCTTTTCCACTTTCACCCATAAATTGATGTCAGCAAGACTATTTTTCAAACACCACAAGTAACTTCTGGTATTTAGATACTTGCAGCTTTTCACTTTATTTTCTCTCTTTATTCGGAAATGAAAACTTAGCATTTCCAAGGTGGTGGAATTAAAAATATTTTTAATGTATTTTTAAAAGAAGGTGGACATCTTTAGAATAGTTCAGAAAGAACACTACGGTTCTGTCCAACCTGAATGTCCACCTGCTTAGAGCTTGAATGAGAATTGAACTGTAAAGAGCCAAACTGCTGCTGGCGAAGTCCATGGCCACAAGTGCTCAGGAAGAGGTGAAGAGATGTGTTCTAGAAGTTAGAAGGCAAAGCCCGCCCACCCCTCCATGCTAACTAAGCTCAATTGAAAAACAAGGGGTCCCTGGGTGGCTCAGCTGGTGAAGGGTCTGACTTTTGATTTCAGCTCAGGTCGTGATCTCAGGGTCGTGAGATCCCGCTCCACCTGGGACTCCATGCTCAGCGGGACACCTGCTTGAGATTCTCTCCTTCTCTCTCTGCCCTTCCCCCCACTCATGCCTCCTCTCTTGCTCTCTAAAATAAATAAATAAATCTTAACAGAACAAAAAACAAAGCCCAAAACTAAATCCAAGCTCAGAAGAAAAGAAATCGTTTGCAATAATATGTCATCAAAGCCATTTCTCAAGTTTATTCACCCATGGCTTAGTCTTTGTGTTCTTTCTTTCTTCAGACTCCTTTCTCTTTAGCAACTGCCAAGTGTTGTAATGGAAGCAAAGACGGGACTCTAATGTCAGCCAATTTATTGAGAAAAACAACAAAGAGAAGTCATTTCCTTTGTAGAAAGCCTCAACGATTATGCATTCCCATTCCTCAGGTTTATGGAGGAACTTGGCTGTAGGTTTCCACTGGAAAGAAACACAAGGATTTGGAATGCCACTCGGAAAACTTAGGTCTTCTTGATTTCTGGATCAACTCAGAGAGAGAATCCCAGTGGGCATTCTCATATTGATGAGAGACAGGAGATCTTTGGCTAGGAACCTCCTAATTTATTCTCTGGGCTTTAATAAAGCTCTCTGCTTCATGTGTTGGTATGGTATAACTGATTTTATTTTACTTTATTTTATTTATTTTATTATGGGCAGGAGAAACAAGGTCTGGTTCCTATATGATTAACAAAACAAAGCAAAACAAAAACAAGTCTTGGGTTGGGTGAAGAGGTTCTCTGAACCATGCAAAATGACCTCGAAAGTGGCTGAAAACCTCACCAAGAATGAGAAATGGCATGCAGTGGGTTCTAGGAGGATGCTGCCGAGCTCAGCTTCAGGCGCATTTCATTTTGCATTGTTATGAATGGCTTGGAAGGAGCTTGTAAACCTACTCGGGTAATTAGATCTGCAGATGAGGGTAAATTTGGTGGTGTCCAGACCCTAGTGAGGAAGAGACATAGCACAGAGCAACCTACAGAGTAGAAAGATGGACAGGAAATGAACAAATGAGATCAGCCTGGAAAAGTAGAAATGTGCATCTGGAGAAATACATAATTTGAAAAACAGAGAGGTACTTAAAGGAAGGTCAGACTTGGAAAGCAACAGTGGTAAACAGGGCTTGGAGTGGATATCAGTTCCGGATATGTGTGTAACATGATGGAAACATAATACTAAGCCTTGGTGTTCATATAGCCTTTGGAGTGCATTTGTTTTTCGAACAGGGGCATTTCCATGATCTCATTTGATCTTCAGCCCAAAGAGGTTGGAAGCAAAGAACTTATTCTCTATTAAAGAGATGAAGAGAGGGTAGATAAATTGCGTGAGGTCAAACAATTTGTTAATAAAGTAGACATGGCTAAAGCTTGGGTCTCTTGACTCCTTACTCTTTTTCTCTTCTCACAACGATACCTCATCATTATGTTTCAGTATAGTAATTGTGGCTCAGTACTTTCCTCTGTTTCTAATACTGTGCACCGTTTTATTTCATTTGAAACTCAGCTTAGTGTTACTGAAGCTTTGACCAGGCAGGAAGCCCGCCCGCCCCACCCCTGTATAACTAGGATGAAGGGAGGCACCGTCTGGTGGATGGCAGATCTGTGGATGAAGCGTCAGAACCCTACGCTGATGGTGTCATTAACTGTGGGCTTAGGGGTGCACAGACCATATGCCTTCTCTAGTCTCATGTGCTTCAGCTGTAGGACTGAGCTGATAGCTGTGGGCTCATGGAGTGATCTCTTTGAAGATCTAAAAGAAGAACGAAGCTAGTACAAATAAAGACCGAGACCAAGAAGCTTGAGAAAGAGCTAGAAGGGGTGGGGAGTACGGATACATGTAAATATCTGGACTGAGAACACTTACTTAGCATATGTCAAGCAGGCAGATTAAGCAGATCCTTATTTTCAAGGATCCCCTTTACAAAATTTATCACTCGCAGTGTGATTAGAATGAAGAAAGATGGCGTAGCAAATGTTCAGAGAAAACATGCAGCTAATGTAAATAGAAGGGGGGTACAGGCCTGTGAGGCCTCAGAAGGTAGAAGACTGTGGCAGATGGATCCTGATTCCAGCCTGTCTGGATACCTCTACTTGGATCCTTCCAATCCAGTCCCTCTTCTTTAAAAAAATTGTTTTACTGCGATTGTTATCTTTAACTTTTAACAAGGTATTTTTACTAAGCGTTAACCTAAATGATAACCCGTTAATATGCAAATGAGCCTGTCTGAAACGTTCTGCCACCCCCACCAATCCAATATCCTTCAGGATGCTGCTCTCAGGTCGGGTTTGCATTTGGTTTGAGTTTGTCTATGCGTGCGTGTATGTATGTGTGCATGCGTGCATAATGTATATATGTATATTAGCATGTAGTCATCCAAGGCAATCCTTTCTTTGACTAAAAATTTATTTATTTATTTTAAAGAGAGAGAGAGCCCAAGTGGGAGGGGCTGAGGGAGGAGAGAGAATCTCAAGCAGACTCCATACTGAGCTGAGTCTGACATGGGGCTTGATCTTAGGACCCTGAGCCAAAACCAAGAGTCAGACACTTAACCGACTGTGCCACCCAGGCACCCCCATCCAAGGCAATCTGAACACACATCTCATGAGTGCCTTCATCTATAAGCTAGGCACTGTGTGGACCCTGGGGATGCAATGCTGAATAAACAGAGCCGCATCCCTTCTCAAGGAGCCTGGTGAAGATGGCTAATTAAAACAGATAATCATAACATACTCTGTAAGCCCAGGACTGGAGATGGGCAGAAGCTCTGGGAAGCACCAGGAGACACTGAAAAGATGTTAGGAAAAGCTTTCTAGAAGAGACAAAGCCTGAGCTGAGTCTTAAGGATTGTTCGGAGTTTCCCAATTTAAGAAAGGGGGTGGCGCCTGGGTGGCTCAGTTGGTCGAATGCCTGACTCTTGATTTCGGCTCAGGTCATGATCTCGGAGTCGGGATTGAGCCCCTTGTTGGGCTCTGCACTCAGTGCAGAGTCTGCTTGTCTCTCTCCCTCTCCTCCAAGCCCTGCTCCTGCTCTCTCTCTCAGATAGATAGATAGATAAATAAAATCTTAAAAAAAGAAAGAAAAGGTACAACTGTTTCTGGCCAAAATTCTGACAGGGGCAAGCACTTGGGGGCAAGGAGCGGCATGATGTAAGAAAGGAGCTCCTAGTTCCTAGGGTTACTTGGACCCAACATGCAAGTCAGGAGTGAAGAAAGGTGAAGCCACAGAGGTGAGCAGAGGCCAAGTGGTGGTGGTGGGGGAAGGGATGGTGCATGACATTTAGCATCTTAGATTTCAGATGCTGAGTCTGAAGGGGAATGATTGGAAACCTGCAGGTAAGTGAGGAGGTGACATTCAAGATGACACCTGAATGATAAGGACTCAAACTGGTTGAGGTTGATCCAGGCAGAGGGAGCAGACAGGACAAAAGTACCCAGGATGGAGGCCTAGGTTTTTGGTTAAGATGACCAGGTAAGGTGAGGTATCACCAGCTGAGCTACAAAGCACTGGAGAAGGTACAGAAGGTTCTGGAGCCTACCTGAGACATGCTGAGTGTTCTAGTTTCCCTAGAGAACAGATCATAAGGCAAAGATTAACATTCCAGAAGTTTATTAGGGGATGGTCTCAAGATCAACACCAGGGGAAGGGAAGGAAGCCGAATTGGGTGAAGGAGGTTGCAGCCTCAGTAGAAACCTCGGCTAGCCCTGCAGGGAGTTCTGAAGAGAGAATGAAACTTCAGCTCTGCTCCGAGTTAGGATAAGAGGGTCAGGCCTCAACTCCCCGCTGGTACCAATGAAGACCACCCCCCAGGGCAGTGTCATTCAGGCAAGGTGGATCTGCTTACCTGAAGCAGTGTTCAAAGATGGTTGACAGCTGAGAGCATCTGCCAGAGGCACTTGTAGCATCTGGAATCAGAAGCCCTTTTTCCCAAAGGGGGAGGCAGGCCATGCACCGCGGGGAGTGGGGTGGAGCAGGGTGCCCCTGGATCGCTCAGACAGAGGCTTCCCGTGTGCAGTTGGATGTATGAGCCTGAAGCTGAGAGGCCAGGGCTGGCCAAGAGGCAAGGTTTGGGAGGCAGTATCTTACCAGTGGTGTGAATGCATTAATTCGGGGGGTCGTGCACACTTTTGAGAACCTGAAGGAAACTAGAGACAACCTCAGAAAAAATATTTGTTTGGCTGTCTTTGGCCTGGGTTCACTCAATAACTGAAATCACTTAGTAACACTCTATACCCTGAGCAACATCATGCTATATGTTAATTAATCTGATTAATTAATCCGGTTTCTTGGAGCATTCACAGAGTATCAGGTACTCGCCATTATTTCACCTGATGCTCATGCCATGTAAGTTCACCATGTTGTCCCCATTTTGCAGAGGGTGAAAGTGAGAACTTGTCCGGGGTACCACAGTCAGTACATGACAGAGCTCGAGCTGAGATACCTGGTGATGTGACTGGTGGAGTTCAATTCCAGAAGTCCGTTTGTGAGCGCCATGGTGGGCTCTCCAGGCCCCTTCTTTGGCACTCTCAGGGTGACAGTGGATTCTTGCCAAGTAGGGGGAGAACCAGCCACCCAGGCACCAGTCAAGCAGGTTGACTTCCGCCATTTACTAGGTTGCCTTTTTGTTTTGCCAATGACTTCCTTTGTTGTACAAGAGCTTTTTATTTTCGTTTAGTTCCAGTAGTTTATTTTTCCTTTTGTTTCCCTTGCCTGAGGAGACATATCTAGAAAAATGTTTCCTAAGGCCCATGTCATAGAAGTTACTGCCTATGTTTTCTTCTAGTTTTATGGGGTCAGGTCTCACATTTATGTCTTTCATCCATTTTGAGTTTATTTTTGTTTATGGTATAAGAAAGCGGTCCAGTTTCATTCTTTTGAATGTTGCTGTTCAGTTTTCCCAGCACTGTTTATTGTAGAGACTGTCTTCTCCCCATTGTATATTCTTGCCTCCTTTGTCATAGATTGATTGACCATATAAGCATGGGTTCATTTCTGAATTCTCTGTTTTTTCTACTGATCTATGTGTTTATGTTTGTGCTGGTATTGTACTGTTTTGATTATTGCTGCCTTGTAGTATATCTTGAAATCTGGGATTGTGATACCTCTAATTTGTTCTTCTTTCTCAAGAGTGCTGTGTCTGTCGGGGGTCTTTTGTGGTTCTACAGCAATTTGAGTATTATCTGCTCTGGTTCTGTGAAAAACGCTGTTGTTTTTTGATAGGGATTGCATTGAACATGTAGATTGCTTTGGGTAGTATGGACATTTTTAACAGGATTCTTCCAGTCTATGAGCATGGAATATCTTTCCATTTGTTTGTGTCCTCTTCAGTTTCTTTCATCGGTGTTTTATGGTTTTCAGAGTATAGGACTTTTACCTCCTTGGTTAAGCTTATTCCTAGGAATTTTATTCTTTTTGGTGCATTTGTAAATTGAATTGTTTTCTTAATTTTTCTTTCTGCTACTTTGTCATTAGTGTATAGAACACAACTTGTTTTCTGTGTTAATTTTGTATCCTGCAACTTTATTGAATTCATCTATTACTTCTAATAGTTTTTTAGTGGAGTCTTTAGAGTTTTCTATGTATATTATCATGTCCTTTATCAATGGGGACAGTTTTACTTCTTCCTTACCAATTTGGATGCCTTTTCTTTTTTGATTGCTGTGGCTAGGACTTCAGTACTATATTGAATAATAGTGGTGAGAGTGGACATCTTTGTCTTGCTCCTGACCTTAGCAGAGAAGTTCTTCGTTTTTCACTCTTGAATATGATGTTCGCTGTGGGTTTTTCATATACGGCCTTTTTATATTGAGCTTTGTTCTCTCCAAACCCACTTTGTTTAGAGAATATCATGTACAGAGTTTGAATTTTGTCAAATGACTTTTCTACATCTATTGAGCTGATCACAGGATTTTTATCTTTTGCTTTGTCAGTGTGGTGCATCACATTGATGTGCCAATATTCGGCGTACTTCCAAGAGTCTTTACCATCTTTTTATACTAGTTAATGAAAAGTCAATTAGCAAGATTATAGTAAATTTGTCATCACAATGTTAATGAGTCTCATATCAGACTTCTGTGACAAAAACAGTTTCCACCTTTATCTGCATAGAAACTTTCACAAGAAGCTTTGTGATAAAGTAGTTTCCTGTGAGAACCTTTCACAGTCCCAAGATTTTAAATGAGGAGACCTTGGATCCTATTAAAACAAACTTTCCACGTGACAAAAACTTAGAAGACTTAAAGAGAAACTCAATGTTATGGTGACAAAATAGATAATATAAAATCTTATATTTACTTTAAATTCTATAGTAAATATATAAATTCATCTTAAATGCTATAGTAAACATATAAAATTTCAGTAACCTTTTCCCATAAAACTACCTCTACAAGTGGTTTCCGGGGTCCCTGCTTGGAAACAAGATGGTCCCTTAGTTTAACTTTAATTTTAGTTAAGGCTGAGTAAGAGATAAGTGGGCTTTTATGAAAGCGGCTTTCCACAGTGGCTTTAGCGTTAAACCCTCATTACAACAGAACTGTTGTTCTACTGACATCTGCTTATACATTACTTTCATTTGTGCTGTAGAGAATCCCCAAGAAATGTATAAACTAGGTAAGTGTCAATAACAAAATGTGTTCATCTCTGTAGCAGTGTGTTGAGGTTTTTAAAATGGAGATCATCGTAAATTATTTGTGGCTATGAAGTAATGAAAAGAGGACTTGGATACTTGTTAAAATATGCATTAGTTAATTATGCATACCTTTTGGGAAGGTGCTCAGTATACTGTGCTGTAAGTCCAGAAAGTCCTTATCTAATTTGGTACATGATTTCAGCAGGGAGGCAAGATTAGGAACTGCTCGTGGGCCGGCTTGGACAAGGGTTCTCCGTTTTCCATCCACTCACTATTACACAAACTCCAAGACTTATTCTTTTAATCACTCCATGGCGTAATGATATAAACCAGCAACTCCTTTTAAATGAATCACTCATCTTTCTGTTCCATAAGACCTGTTCTCTCATGTTTCTTGTTAGCATATCCACTCAGTTATTGTACTGACCCATTTTACAGATGAGGCAAGTAAAGCTCAGCAGGTTTTTCACACTGTTAATTCTAAAGTCAACCAATCTGAAATGAATTTAGAAAATCTAACAGTATTTCTCTATTTCAGTCTCTGGTTCTTCTGCTTATGTTCACTGTCTTCAGTGAAAAATGGACTACCTGGACCTTGAAAACTGACCAAGCACTCTGCTTGGGGCCAGGTCACTCATTGATACTGGGTGTCCTAAAGTCAGAAATCCAGGGTTTCACTTGGGATCAGAGTGTAGAGGTGACCAGTCCAACAAAGAAGAACACATTTGTTGACATAGCAGTGATACGCAAGAGGAGTCTCTTTTTCATTCAACAGCTCCTCCGGAAATTTGCTCAGAGAAACCTGTGACTAGACCCTCAGGCATGTGTTTCTGCCATTCCTCCTTCTCTGAAAAGTTAGGGAGCCAGAGGCTGATGAGGCCCCATAGCCCTGGAGCGTTTGCTATAACTGAATACAGGAAACCAGAGGGGGAAAAAAACCTAAAAGACTTGCAGCCAAAGTCCCTTCCTGGAGAGATTGGGGAAACCTGGAAAATATAAACTGGAGTTGCCACCTTGCATTTGGGGGCTGGCTTGCTATCCTGAGCCTCCATCCAAGAGTGAGTCTCACATCTCTCATCTAGGAGGGAGCTTTCGTGCTCTGCGGAGAGAGGTCTGAATCCAATCACGTGCGTTTCCGTTCAGCCCCAGGCTGAAACTGACTGCACTTAGCAGTAGATTCTGCAGCTCTGGTCATGTTCTCGCACAGGCTTTTAGCACACGGCCTGTAGTTCCGGGATTCAATCTTGCGGTTTAGGGCGCACTGGGAGTGAAGTGGGGGTGGGCTGGGGAAGGAGGTAGTTCCCTGGAGATAACTCACTGCTATCTCAATTCTGAACAGGCACCAGAGACTGCTTTGGAAAAAAACAACCCTCACCTTTGAGACTCAGAGGCCCCTACTCTTTAATGCCTAAATAATTCAAGAATCTCCAAATGATCTGGTGTCAGAAATTCATGTAACTATATGCCAGGCAGGTGGCATAAATAAACGGAAGCCAACCTTTCTTCAAGGCAAAGGAAACAGCAGACATAGCTAATGGGAGAGTACGTGTTCTACCCAGAAGGCAGCCGGTATTCGATTCTAGCTGATGGGCACCAATGTGTATCGGGGAGCCCAGAATTCCTGAGTTTTCCAATTTTTTAAAAAAGATGTATTTATTTATTTGAGAGAGAGAGAGAGAGAACTTGCGAGCGAGAGGAGGGGCAGAGGGAGAGGGAGAGAATCCTCAAGCAAACTCCCCACTGAGTATGGAGCCTAACATGGGGCTCAATCCCACGACCCTGAGATCATGACTTGAGCTGAAACTGAGAGTCAGAGGCTCAAGTGACTGAGCCACCGAGGCACCCCCCAAGTTTTCCAATTTTTAAAGATATCTAAATTTGAGTGTGAAATCTGTACATTTTAAAATATTGGCTTAGTACAAAAATATCATCCCAGGTATATATTCACTTACTACCAGCCTCACTTTGCATATTGAATTTCCTGGGGTACAGATTCTGGAGAATAACATGTAGGAAGTTTATTAGGGATCACCATCTGTGCAAGGGAAGGGAGGGGACAGTTAGACAGAGGGGGAAGTTGAGCTGTGATGTGGTCTACAAGGCTTTAGCTGACCTGACAGGCTTTGGAGTTGTTACCCTGTTGTGGCTAGGAGGCCAGGCCCTTACTTGCTCCCATTAACCACTTACTGGATCAGGCTGCCCTTGGGGTGGGGGTGGATTACCTGAGACAAGGACCGTTTCCAGAGAGGGCTGATTGCTGAAGGTTGAGAGCACCTGGAGGACAGAGTCCTTCAATCCTGAAGGCGGGAAGGGGGGCCTGGGTGTAGCTTCAGAGGGTCTACTACATCTTCACTGCTCCTGGTGGTTTACTTGGTGTTGGGAGATGGACCCTGATCACCATGCACTTGTCCATTTATGGCTGATGTACTTGTCTATTTACTGTGAAGACTGGGCAAGGTAGTACCTAAAAGAACCCACATGCATTGCAAGGGTGTCGCCGTAATTCTCCTCCCTGCCCCCATTGTGTAACAGCAGCCCTACCTCCTCTTGATAATCTGGTCCTATGAAGTTGCTGATTCTCTTCGTTGCCTGTTTAGTCCCTGGGCATAGAGAGACCGGAGTGCTCCGTAGCAGCAGTAATGGAGTTCAGTAGGACTCTTGCTCTGCCCCCTGGTGGAAAGCGTTTCCCCTTCGGAGAAAAGATAGGAAACAACCCAGAGTTGCAGGGAAGTGAAACACGTGTTTCCCACTTGGCTCCCTGGGAGTGATGGTCAAAGGGGTCACTCTTGCTTCTTCCCCTTGGTTCTTGGACTCATGTATTCTTCTTTTTGGGACAGTACATACTTGATAAAGGGCACTGATTTAAAATGACAGTGCATCCTGGAGGATGTTGCCTTATCCTTGCAAGGAATCATCCCTGAATTCGTGCTTCACTTGTGCCTTCAGTAGATCATTCCTCCACATTTAGGATGGCAGCTTCTAGGTGGGGAGTCTTTGCTAGAACTACTGGATCTTGCAGTCATATGACCTTTCATGCATCTTGCTTGCTATTAAATAGACCCCTTAGTCCGATGTGATGTTATGGAACCCACGCCATTGCATCAAATACTCCTTAGTGTCGAACTGAGGCTCTAGAAGCAGCAAAGGCAAATCCATACCTAGAATATGTATTCACCTCTTTTCTTTTTTTTAAGATTTATTTATTTTTTTGGGGGGGGGCTTTTTTCTCCACTCTCTAAAGTTCGTGTGTCCTTCGTGAACACTGTACAGCTCATGTGTCTTACCAAAGCCTTCAGCATACTTGTCACTTCTCACTCATCCATCAGTTTTGCATGATGTCATCCAAAGAGAGTACCAGTAGGATGTTCTTCAAGATGTCCAGACTAGATCTTTTCAGACTGTATTTTAATGGAGGGAAGGACAATCGTAGCCCTGGTCAAGACTCTTCATGTGAATTGTCATCTGTTTCAAGTGCATGCAAACTGCTTTGCATTGCTTTTGTGGCAGGGATGGAAAAGAACTTCTTGGATAGTTCAGTGGCTGTGTACCATGTGCTTGAGGCCATGACAATATGCCCTAGGAGAGTATCACAACACTTTCAATTTGGGATCTTAATTGATTGAGTTATGAATTGGGATTTGTGTGTCTTTTGTACTATCTGGAATAGTGAATTAAATGACAATATAATGGGGATTACCAGCCCCATAGCATTTTGGTCTTTAAGGCCATTCTCTTAAGATGCAAAAAATTTTTAAATTTGCTATCTTGATTTAACATCTTGGGGTAAAGGTGGGGAAGAGTTTTAGAGCCTTCTCCTTGATCTTCCCAGCTTGATTGCTGTTACCCCACAGGCTAAGAAACCAACGTGGAAGTGTGCTAATTGCCATATTTGTCCATTCCAATTAATTAATAGAGGTTTGAAAAATGACCAGTAGGTGGATCTGTAAAGGTAGTGGGCCAAAGGTAAGCCAGAACTGGACCAGGAGTCCATTTGTTACTTGGCCTCAGCATGCTTTCACTCTAACAGAAGAGTTCTGCTGATGCAAGTCTCTGGGTATCAGTGTCAACAGGGAACTTATATCCATCTGTCCTCCAGATGTTTAGGTAGCCCCCTTTCCCATTAATAGGTGGTGCTAGGACCCCTTGGGGAAGGACTAGAGGAATCATACTCATCATGGTGTTGCAGGATCTTTCCTCATGATGACCCGCTTCTCCTTCAGTTAATGTTTTGCAAACCTCAAAACTAGGTTAGATCTAGAAATTGGACACAGGATTATGACTTTTTAAAAAAAGATTTATTTATATATTAGAGAGAGAGTGTGTGTGTGAGCCGGGGTGGAGAGGGGCAGAAGGAGAGGGAAAGGGAGAAGCCTCAGCAGACTCCCCACTGAGTATGAAGCATGATGCAGGGCTCAGTCCCAGGACCCTAAGATCACAACCTGAGCCAAAAACAGGAGTCGGCCGCTTAACCAGCTGAGCCACCAGGCGCCCCATGGGATTATGACATTTTAGTGGAGTACTACCTTCAGCCTTCTGATCCTCAATCCTTGATTCATTTTGATTACTACCTATTTTAGTTTCCTACTGCTCTTGTAACAAATGTGACCTCTCCTGTGGGTCTAACATGTGTTGGGCCAGAGAAGGAGATGAACACACAGTAATTTATCCCTCCGTCCCAACCTTACCCCATAGCCCTAGTGGCCCTGCCCGGGGCTTTGAAATGAACTACCATCATATCTTATGAAGGCCAGAGGCCTTCGGAACCATCCTCTGTTGAAGAAATGAATGAGAAGCTCTATGCAGGGAGAAGTAGGTTTGCACACCTTGCTCAGGCTGGTATAAGTATGATTTTGGAATAAGCCCATAGGAATGTTTTGTGTATTTCTATAATATTTTTATTTTTTATTTTTTGGCATATGTGTATCAAAGGTAGAATTCTTTGTCCAAATATTTCTGTGTCTTTAATGTACAATCATCTAATAATAGCAGGTGAATCACCACCTTGATTTTCATTCTGTGATACTGGAAGCATATGACTAAGACTTCCCCTGTTTGAACTGTGGATAAAACATATGGACCCAAGTGACTTAATGGGCAGTTCTGTGATTAAATGTGTATTTGCTAACATTAGAAGAGCCTGTGAGTTTCACAAAGGCTTTGGATATGGTTTTTGCCCCTTCAGAACTCTTTCTGTATTTGTTTTGGAACTGTTTTTTTCCTCTATCCTGAAAATGGAGATCAAGGAAAATGTTTCACCATGTTAATATAGCAAAATGTAAATTTGTTTTTAAAAAAGTAGAACATATTTTCAGTGATCAAAACTATAAAAATGGCTGATCACTTATTTTAGGTATATTGGAGATTAAAAGGACAGAGAATATTCTTGATTTTCTCCTCTATTCAATTTATCTTTTATTTATTTACATTTTTAAAAAAGATTTTATTTATTTATTTGGCGCAAGAGAGAGAGCAAGAGAGAGCACAAGTAGGCAGAGCAGTAGGCAGAGGGACAGGGAGAAGCAGGCTCCCCACTGAGCAGGGAGCCTGATGTGGGATTCGATCCTAGGACCCTGGGATCATGAGCTGAAGGCAGACACTTAATCGACTGAGCCACTCAGGGGCCCCTATTCAATTTATTTTATACTGCATTAATTCTACTCTATTTCAAGCATTGTGAAAGAGCTGGACACTGAAAAGATAAATAAGACATAGTCCCTGACGTAAACGAGTTTGAAAAATCAGAACAGTAGAAGTAATGGCAGGAATAGTTGCCATCTAATTAACTTGCTTTGGACTAAGAGTTTTACATGAATAATCTTATTTAATCTTCAATATGTTCACTATCCTTTATCTTCCTATACACTTATGCCCTGTTTTCTCATTTAAGGACACAAGATCCCTTGCTCCATCCTCACTTCCCTGTGGAGGAGCCATCTTTGCTCCTTGCTATGGGCAAGCCCTCTATTTGAATGCTAGATGTCACCTGTGTTGCCCACTCAAGGACAGTAGGGCTCTTGTCCACATTCTCTTACAGAGTCAGCACCATAGGCCTACAACCATGCTCGTACTTCTCTCCCATGAGATTCTGCTTTCTCTGCCTGTCACTGCTCCATTTCCTTGTCCCCATGGGCAACAAAATCCCTTGAAAGAGGTGTCTACATCAGATGTTTCCAATTTCCACTTCGAGTGTCTCTTGGAAACACTGATCAGTTTTCACCCCCACGACTTCATTAGGACTGTGCCGGTACACACACACATAGTAGGTACTCAGGAAATATGACTTGAATCATTTAACATACGCTCCCCGGAAAACCACTGTGAGGTGGCTGTTAAGATACTCATTTTATAGGTGCTCTGGTGAAGGCCCACAGCGACCTTGACAGTGTTTTCATGTACTAATTAATTCTCACTTCTCATCTTCCTTGAACCTTCAGCAGCATTTAACAAAGTGAATATGTTCTCCTCTTTGAAATGATTTAGTTTCTTGACCTTCAGAACACCATGCTCCCATGGTGTACCTTCTGTCTCACTGACCCCTGTCTCCACTCCTTTTCCTGGTTGCTCATTTCCCCTCAGGACACTTACTTACCTCAGACCTGTCTGCCCTCTGTCTCTACTCACTTCCTTGCTCATCACCTCCAGTATTATTAAATAATACCTAGAGGCCGACAACTCCCAAATTTGTGTCTCTGGCCCAGATCATCCCTTAGATTTCCAATCTCGAATATCCGCCTGCCTGCTCAACATTTCGCTTCGATATTTTTTTAAAGATTTTATTTCTTATTTATTTGCGAGAAAGAGAGTGTGTGCAAGCATGGGGGGAGTAGGAGGGGCAGAGGAAGAGGGAGAAGCAGACTCCCCACAGAGCAGGGAGCCTGATGCGGCCTCCGTCCCAGGACCCTAAGATCACAACCCCTGCCAAAGGCAGATGCTTAACTGACCACTAACCACCCAGGCACCCTTTCACTTTGATATTTAATAGGAAGGTCCACAGATACATTCCTGATCTTCCCCCCAGTCCCTTTCCTCCCACATTTTTCCCTGTTGCAGTGAGGCACATCTTTATCTTTTGAATTGCTCAGGCCAACAAATTTAGTGTAAATGTCATTTCCTCTTTATCTCACACCCTGGTCAATTCCATCAGCAAAAACTGTTGGCTTTACCTTGAGATATATCTAATATGTGACCATTTGTCGCTGCTTCTACAGTTACTACTTGGTCCAAGCTACCGTCATCTCACCTGACCTTCTGTGACCTCTCTATGTAAAATTCCAGCCCAAACTCAAGACAGTGGAATGGCTTTCACCTTCCCACTCCCGGTTTAGTTATCCTCAGTGTACTTCCCATCATTTTAAACACCATGTATTATCATTTTTAACCTTTGACTTGTCCCCTTTCCTAAAACGTAAGCTTCAAGAGGGCATGGATTTTGTCTATTTTATTCAAATATTTGAATTCCTAATGTCTAGGTGCCCACAGTAGGTACTCAATAAATAAAAGTAAATAAATAAGTAAATATGGACCAAGGTCCCTCTATTTCCAAATCCAGATCCTTAAACAGCACACCATTCTTTGTCCCTATTTTGCCCTCGAAACCCAATATCAATTGTTTTTTAATTATTTAAATTAACACAAGGCTCTCAATGTTCTCTTACAGTTTGATGGCAGCTACTCTCAAAGTCACAGCTCTCTAATTAGTGCTCAGGTACCAAATCTATTCTACCGAGTCGTTCTTTGGCCCATATGTTGCCTTAGAATTTTGTGACTGTATCATATTAGCAAAGGGATTTCCTCACAGCCTGAATGTACCTGCTGTGAAATCTGAAATCAGGAAACTCTAAGAAGCCTTAGAGAAGCAAAAATAGATATTCTTTTTCTGCTTTTAATATTTTATTTATTTATTAGAGAGAGTTCACAAGCAGGGGGAGGGGCAGAGGAACAGGAAGAAGCAGACTCCCCGCTGAGCAGGGAGCCATTGTAGGCTCATCCCAGGACTCCGGGACCATGACCTGAGCTGAAGGTAGAGGCTTAACCAACTGAGCCATCAAGACACCCCCAAAATAGATATTCTTAAATCTAGATTTTATCACATGCCCTTTAATCATAGGAACATTCTTGTTCCCATGTATTTACTTTTTCTTCAGACACAATTTTAAAATTCACATAGTCACTCACCTAATAATTATTGAGCAATTTCTGTGGGCAGAGTCCTATTTCACACACGAAGGATATAGCTGTAAATAAAACCAACATATTACCTGCCCTCACGAAGCTTACATTCCAACGATGGGGAGAAGGATAATACTCAATGATCAATTACTATGCATATGGTGAAAAGTACCATGAAGCTAACACAGGCACAGAAGGGCACCAAGTGCCTTATTTTTGAGTAAGGGTATAAGGTAAACTTCTTGAGATCTGGGACGTTATTATTGTTATTCACCTCCGTAACACTAGTACCTGGAAAACTAATAGTGTGTCGTAAGCACAATATAAATATCGTGTGAATATTGTGAGAACGAATGAATGATGGAAAGACCCAGTGAGGGGGTTTCTGCAGCAGTCCATGTCAGACGTGAGGGTGCTAGGCACAGGAAGAAGTTTTGCAGATTAAGAGGTCGTATTATTGTCCAACAGCACGCAGAGTACAACTTCGTAAGGAGTTTGCTGTCTTTTATTCAAGGGAAAACAGTCCATAGATTGGGGGGATACCGTGCCTCATGAGCAGTAGAACACACTTTCTGAGGGATTTTGGGCAAGAGCGAGTTTTACAGAGAGTTAGAAGAAGCAGCGTGGAAATAGGGCATGGTTGGCCAGGGATTGCCTTGTAATACTTATAATACCCTAATACTTTAGGGTAAAGTAAGCTAGCTAAGCTGCGTTGGAGGATTGTGATTCACGCTTGTTAGGTTTCCGGTAAGTGGAGGCTGATTTAGGTTTAGATTTGTGACATGGTCCCAGGGACTGGAGCCGCCTCCATTTTGTGGCTCTCAATATATGAATTAACTTCATCAATCTGGATATAGTTAAGAGACAGAACCAACAACATTTCCTGAAAGATTGGATATGGAGTGCAAAGTGGATGGACTGAAGGAGAAGAGTCAAGGCTGATGCCATGCCTTTGGCCTGAGCAACTAGAATGAAGTAGCTTTGATTGAGGTGTGGAAGTCTACCAATGTGGTAGGTTTGGTGGCCAATATTAAGTTACTTTGGGACCATAAATTAAGTCTCTCTATGTCTCCTTTTCCCCCTCTCATCGTTTCCTGGGATACCTAAAGCCAAGCTGTGTATCCAAGGAAAACCATCCAGAGTCATTCTACTGTGGAAAACAGCCACGCTGGTTTCACTCCTCACTCTCTTGGCCAGACACAGAGGCATCCTGTATTCAAAGAAAGGCCCAGCCAAGGAAGGCTTTTTCCTTCAAACTCATCTTGGACACTTTCTTTTGATTTAAGAAAGAGAAAGATGATTGAGGGGACAAAAGAGGGAAAAAATAGTGTTTGTTGTACATTTCTGATTGTGGCAACAGCTTGAACCGATTAGCTGGTTATTATGCATTCCTGTGCACGGCTTGTCACTGGAGTCCGATCCGGAGAAACGAATCACAAGTCCTATTCTCCATGGCTTCTAGCATGCAGACCTGACCTCAAAGAGTTTAACCCCAGGTCTTCTAATTTGAAATAACACACACACACACAAACACACACACACACACAATCAAGTGACCAAAAACATGGTATAAATCTATTTTAGTAGAGAGTGTTCTGGATTATAATGACAGGAACAGAGGACATAAATAGGTTGCAAGAAAGGGAAAGAAACCTCTAGTATTAAAAAAGAAAAAAACGCAGTGGTATTTCTTTAGGATAGTCAATATCCCCTACATATTTTTGCTTTTCTTAAGAACTTGCAAGATCCCTTCCAGCAAGTTTGGGACACATCTTTGGGAAAGATACAGAGAGAGCTCTGCAGGGTTTCATAGTATGTAGTTAATTCTCTTTTTACCCTGTTCTAAATATAATCCTGCTCATTTGCATGCCAATCCCCAGAATGCATTGTAATTTCACAACTCTTGGCTAGTGGTCTCAGCATAAGAACAAAGCAAAATGTTTTGGGCGTGACTTTGGCCCTAAACCCTGCTCAGGCTTTGCAAAAGAGCACAGGGAGGTGACTTTGCCTGGCATTCATCCTTCTAGCCAGGGTATCACAGAACTAAAGTGGAGGTGGCTGGGGACTTTCCCTGTGAAGACTGCATTCAGTCCACTTACCCATGAATAACCAGAGGTTTGGGTTAACTCACTTGAGAGGAAGGAGTCTTGAATTCAGGGAGCTTAGTCTCCCCTCGGGGATTATGTGCCCAGGGTGGTTCATTTTAGGTTTTTGGAAAGCCCAGGCTGGAGTATTCTGTTCCTATTCTGGTGGATGCTTTATATAGTTCCTCTACTGCAGAGAAGGCCTGCAATTTAATGAAAAGATGGCCAGAACTGTGGTCAGTGGCCTGCCTTATAGAAATGTGAATTTAAGATTATTCACACAGACCTAGTTGTGCTTAGTGACATCTGCAGAATATTCAGTAGGCCATTAGCAGTGACAGTTGGGGAGTGGGGATGGTATGAGACTTGTCTTGAAAGGGTTTTACAGTTCTTGCAAAGCGAGCCATTTTTGTTCTTTAAATGATATGTTTGGAATCATTTTCAGGGAGAGCTGAGGGATCTCGCACCAGGACCACCAGGTAGCCCCCGCGCATAAAAGCCCCTCCAAATATGTCTTCCTTGGCCATTTAATTTTAGCGAGGAGCTTAAGGACAATATATTCCAGCGCTAAAAGGCCATGTCTTTGCTCGCAATGACATATTGACTTTTGTCCATCAGCTCTGCCTAAAGTAAACTCGGGATTTTCAGCAGCGCACGCTGTTCACAGCCCAGGGGAAGCAACAGTAGTGTCCCTCACGCATCCTTGTCTGCACACCAGCAATGTGACGGGGGTGGGGGGTGCTTTCAACCACAGGTGTTTTCTACTCTTGACTCACAGAGCAGCATTAATGCACTTCGCCTATTCTGAGAGCCAGGCAGTGGAGTTCCTCTACAACAAATTATTTTGAGACTGTTTTTAAAATACGGAGAACAGTTGCTGGTAACTGACGCGGAGTCCCTCGCAGCCCCGTGAGAGCGAGTGCTTGCTTTACATTTTCCGACACGTAGTGCCAGGATCTCAGGCGAGCCGCGGGCCGGCCGGGCTGCACCAGGTGTGAGCAGGTCTGGGTTTTCTCCGGGCTTCGGCGGCGGGTTTACACCCGCAGCGGCCGGCAGAGGCGGCGTGCCGCCCTTCGCTGTAACAAAGACGGCGCCGCCGCCTGCAGCCCGCGCCGAATCCGAGGAGCGCGGACTCCGGGAGGGAAGTCGGGAGCCTTCTCCGGTCCGAAATGAGGGTCGGGAGGGTGGGAAACCCGACCAGGGGCTGGCCGCTGACCGCGTTGGTGCTTCCCGGGGCTCGGCCCGCGAGGGCAGGGGGCGACGCTCGCGCTCTTCTTTCTCCACCCGGGACTGCAGCATCCCCGCCCCGAAAAGTCCCTCGCGCCCCCTGGTGGCTGTGAGCAGGCTGGCTCCGCCGCACTCCTAAGTCACAAAAAAAGGAAGAAAAAGAAAAAGTGGGTGAGGCAGATGCAAAGAGGAAAATCAATAGGGATAAGAGAGAAGAGGGAGGAGTCGCGGAGCAGCCATTCTGGTCTTACGGGGTCCCAGCTGGCACGGCAAAAGAAAAAAAAAAAAAAGCCCGGGCGTGAACGCGAGTGGAGGAGGGTGTGTGTGGCGGGGGGGTCGGGGGTGAAAGGGGGGACCGGGGAGATTTACTATTGTCTCTGGCAGCCGCCGCGGGAGCCCGGGAGGGGGGCGGAGGCGAGAGGAGGCGGCGGCTGTGGCCAGCGCACCATTCGCTCCACCTGATCTCCGGCGCTGCGCGCTGAGGAAGGCGCGGGCAGGCAGGAGCAGGAGCAGAAGAAGGAGGGAGGGAGGCCGCTGCTGCAGGCACCGCCGCCACCATGTCCTACCAAGGCAAGAAGAACATCCCGCGGATCACGGTGAGTGGGGCGCGGGGCGCGGCCGCCTGCGTCTCTCGCTCGCTCGCTGCTCGCTGCGCCGCGGGCGGGGCGCCTTGGATCCCGCCGGCTACCCTGGTCCGGTCCCCGGGGAGGGACGGGGACCCGGGGTCCCGGGGGTGGAGAGCGGCGGTCAGCCCAGCCGGCGCGCCGGGCGCCACCCAGACGGAGCGACCCTGGCGTTTGGGGGAAAACAAAACAAAGAGGAAACCCAGAGTGGCGCGGAGAATTTTGGATTATGTATCAGAAGGATACATAATCCTCTGATTTCCCACCAGCCGGTAGTTTCCAAATAACGCAGGGCTCAGGCCCTCCCTGGATCCCCGCGCTGCCCGGGGTGTCAGTGTGCGCTGCCCTAGGCAGGGTGTGCTTTTTGTTTTAGGTGCCTTTGGGCGAGGCGGGGTATGGAGAGATGACACCTTTCCCCAGGGGTGCCTGGTGGCACGACCGCGCCCCTCTCCTAGCTCCAACCCCATGTCTCTGCCTCCCGCGCCGCGAGGGTGGCGGCGTGTCTGGACCTTCGGTCTTCACCTTGTCCCCTTCTCGCCTGCATTCACCCCGTTCATATTTCGGTACGTCATATTCCGGACTAGACAACTATTGTGGCTGTAGAGGCAATGACCAACTTTTTTTTCCCCCCTCGATGGATTTTTCGTTTTTCAGGTCATTTCCCCCCCTCATCCCTAGAAAAGGCTGAGTTTGAAGAGCAAATTTTAGTTTGGGGTAGTAGGCGCACGCTGTGTGCCTTACAGTGAGCCTTACATGTCCGACTGCCATTGTGTGCAAAACCGAGCCACCCGTGGCTGGCGGGTGTCAAATGCCCTGGGCGAGCGCCTAGGGCGGGGTGGGAAGGGGACCTGCCATTATCAGGTACAGAAGCCGCATCTTCGCCAGAGGCAGCTCTCAGCGGCAAAATACCGCGCCCCAGCTGAGCGTTTCTGTGGGATGCGCTGAAATGAAGCCCCTGAATGGAAGGGGCATAAGACAACCTGGGATGGGCATTACCAAAAAAGGGGGGGGGGTCGTAGGGAGCAAAACAACAATAACAAAAAACACTGACATTGGTTAGTTTCGCATGAAGCAGTATGGTTGTGCTTTGTAGTGAATGGGGTGTGTGTGTGTGTGTGTAGTGTGTGTGTGTGTTTGTGTGTGTGTGTGTGTGTATAGTGGGGGAATGGGTGGCTACTCCATCTTTGCAAGGCGAACAAAGGAAGCGATCAACTGGCCCCTGGGAGGCTCTGCAGCTGCCCTAGGGCAGAGCTGTACCTGCTACTATAGTTCATTTGCCAGGGATCCACCAGATTTTTCTGTGGGCATGAGTCTGTTTGCACTTGGTCCGCTATGTTTGGAACGCCCTGTGTGCTTGAGACTGCCAATGCAGGACCTTACCTTTGTAGGCAGGGGGAAGCTGTTCTTGGCTCTAGTGCACTTTATTCTCAAGTGGTTTTGTTTCTATTGAAGCAGGCTATCTTTTTCATGCACCTGAGCCTCACCCCACACACGTGCACCCCACCCCTACCTGCCGTCCACCTGGTCTTAGGGAATAAACAACACTGCTTAGGAGAAGGAGAGGTCGGGATGGGTAGGGATCCTTTTGCCAGGTAAAGGTGTCGGGTGTACACATACCCTCCTTTACCACTGCGTGATAACATTGACTTCACATTATTGAAGAAACATTGTGGATCTTTACAATGCACGGTGGTTTTCTCAGTGCCAGTTGTCTTTGCAGACAGCTGTGGAAGATATTTAAAAAAAAAGACTGGGACAAAAGCTCAATTTTGATATTTTCCCTCAGTGAGGAGAGATGAACCCCAGCTCTCCTGATGAACCCCAGCTCTCATGCTGTTTCATGCATGAAGCATGCTGCTCAAATGCCCCTTGCCTTACCTCTGCTATACATTTGCCAGTTCTCCTGTTGGGGATAAGCAGAGAAAAGGTTATTTTTTTTCTTTCTAGTCCAAAGACCGCAAGGTTCTTCTTATGAACTCAGCCTGTGCTGTGGTACCAAGGGCCACGCCCATTCTCATAGGTATCACTAGGCCACCTTTCAGGAGAGCTACAGAAATTTAGCCCTGATTGATAACTTGCCTTCGAAACCCCCATAAATGTGGCTGTGCCCTAATCCTAGGGCCAGGTTTTCAAGGGGTTCCCTTTTGTTCTTGTTTGGATGCTCTTCCCTGGGGTGCCTCCTTCATTTTCAGCGCAGCTTCCATCCTTTCTCTCGGTGCATGGGGCGTGGTGCTGCATAGCCGCACCTTCAAGCTGGGGCTGTGTGTCTCCAGCAGCTGTGAGGAGAATGGACAGTGGTTGTGAATTTCTTCAAGCCAGACTACCTTGTATTCACATTGTTGCAAGGGGTCTGGGGTGGGGTGGGGGAGAAGAGGAGCATAGCAG
Source organism: Ursus maritimus (assembly GCF_017311325.1). Classification (NCBI taxonomy): domain Eukaryota; kingdom Metazoa; phylum Chordata; class Mammalia; order Carnivora; family Ursidae; genus Ursus; species Ursus maritimus. The sequence goes on from NW_024426663.1 coordinate 47,512,553, forward strand.
GAGGTGGGGGGTATTGGGCTTCAGGGGCAAGGAATCCATTTGTAGATTTTCCTCAGGCTTTGTGTTGTATTTCTGTAAACAAGCGTTCTATTTTAGATTCGATTATTTTTGCATGTTTGTATGTCTTTAGATGATTCTAGTTATCTATACACTGTAAGGGTTGAGATACTCTTCCTGGATATAATTAAAAACATTAAAATATGGACACATATACATACATGAGAAAATGTCATTAAAGATCTAAATGTGACATATATCCCCTACTGTCAATTCTAGCATATTTTTTTAAATGGCAAGATTATGGAATTTGAATTAAGTTTTTTAGCCTCTGTATTCCTTTCTGTGAAGGCTGCCCCACCCAGTAGCTAAAATGTCACTAGAATCTGAGGACCGATGGGGGCAGTCTTTCTTGCTGGATACCCATTGCCTCCCCAGACACCACCCTCTGCCACAATTTGCCCCCCCCACCCCTACCCCCGTAAGGCTTTGATTGTTTTTGTTTTTCCTGCCACCTATTTTTGCTGCCCTCCTGAGATCAAAGCCTTCTTATACCTGTGTTTATTGGTTTCTCGGAGAGAGGGGTTTCTCTGTCCTTGGTAGAATTGGCTGGAGCTTTCTGTGTGAGTGGCTCAGGACTCCCATCTTATTGTTCTTCTCAGGTTATCCACGTGCATGACCTGTCTGGTCTACCTCAATACCAGCCCTTGCTTCTAAATGTTAGGCTGGCAGTTTAGTCTGGTTCAGCCGATCACAGCAGGGACATTGTGCTGCCATCACCTCTGTCTCCACTGTCTAGCATGGTCCCTAGCACATAGATGTCTCCTGGTTATCAGTTAAATCAATAAATGAATTAAAAATTGTTCCTAATAAGAAGAGCTCATACCTATTGAGTGTTTATTTTGTCTGTTATTGTTCTGTGTGCCTTACCTCCATTGTCTCCTTTTGATCCTTGACTTAACACTGTCTAAAAGGTGCTATAGTTATTCCCATTTTATAGATCCCCAAAAAAACACCAAACAAAAAAACCCCCAAAGAACCAAAAAAAAACACCCCAAAACCCATAGAAAATCAAAAGCCTTTGCCCAGGATCAGAGACTGTGTGGGTGTTAGAGGCAGGACTCAAACCTGCCCACCTGCTTGAAGTCAAAGTGCATGCCCTTCACCACCACATTCTTTGTGGTGTTTCTGCTTCTACCATCACTATTACTTGGTGTTAGTAAGGCAAATGGTATAGAGGAAAGACTCCGCACCCCCTAAGTAGTCCTGGTAGCATCTGGGAGGCGTATTTTGCCTGCCAATGTCAACAGATCCCTTAACATGGTGTCTCTTACTTATATTCAGTAAATGTAAATAGCACTTTGGGGGAGGGTAGCTAGCCGCCTATCAGTTCCGCGGTGGGGAGTTACCGCTTGAAGCTGACCGCAAGACTGGGACGGATCTCACAGTCACGTTCCAGTGCTTTATATGTATTCTCTTGTCAGAGTCTCTGCAAAAACCCATTTTAAGGAAACTGAAGCACAGATAGGTGAAGTTAGTTATGCAGAGTTACCCAGCGAGAATTTGGGGGCAAAGCCTGAAGTCAGCTCAGGCTTCTCTGGCTTCACAGTCTCAGCGGTCCTGGTGCAGCTGCCGCCTCCCAGAGGCACGTGCAGCAGAGATCTGGAAGGTGTGGATAAAGAGTTCCAGAATTCCCTCTGGGAGGGGAGGCACATCACAGAGAATTGGCTTTTTGCAAACGGTAATTGGATTTCCGTAAATATTATCTTGCAGATAATGCGTTTTGGCCGCACTGGGGGTTGGGTTGTGTGTGTGTGATGTTTGGGAATTCCCAGAATACACATCCTCAGGCAGGAACACAACCCGGAGAGTTCTTACCCGGGCGCATAGTCAGGACGCTGTGGTCTGGTTTGACGGGTGGGATCGTGACCTTTGTGAGTGCCATAGGAAGTTTTTATTCTTGAGGGGAAGGGAAGGGGCCTTATGAAGTGCAGCAGCTGAGCTGGGGGCCTGGAACCAGCGGAGAACCTGGAGGAGGCGCGAGTGCAACCCTGCCCCTGCCTCTGTGCCTTCTTCTTGCTTCAAGAGGTGCCACTTGGGACTGGGACTAGTCACTTGGGACTAGCATTCGGGAGACCGAAAGAAAAGAAGTCACCCACAGTTGGCTTTATCCGTGTAAGGCATCTTGGTAGGGAAATTCCAGAGTAAAAGACCGAGGGAAAGTTAGGAATGGAAAGCATCTTAGATATCTGATCATGGAAATCTCAGCCCCGGCCCTGCCTGGGGTGTTCATTTGTTACTTTATATTTTGAGAAGCCATGTGGTGATTCTCGGCCAGGTTAGTCCTCTTTCCTTCTTTTTTTTTCCAAGTTTTTTTTTTGTTTTTTTTTTTTTTTTTTTTTTTTTTTTATTGGGATGCCTGGGTGGCTCAGTCAGTTAAGCGTCTGCCTTTGGTTCAAGTCATGATCTCCGGGTCCTGGGATTGAGTCCCGCATTGGCTCCGTACTTAGCAGGGTGTCTGTTTCTCCCTCTCCTCCCTGATCCTGTTCTTTCTCACTATCTCTGTCTCTCTCTCTCTCTCTCCAATAAATAAAATCTTAAACAAACAAAAAAAAAAGATTTTTAAAATGTATTTGAGGGGGGTAGAGAAAGAGAGAGAATCCCGAGCAGACTCTGAACTGAGCGTGGAGCGCAACACAGGGCTCGATCTCACAACCTTGAGATGATGACCTGAGCCAAAACCAAGAGTCAAAAACTCAACTGACTGAGCCACCCAGGCGCCTCTGGGTTATTCCTCTTTCTGAAACACCAGCAAAGTGCCTCAGGTGTATAAAGAGCTCTGCCTATTAGTAGCTATGATGGAGCTGGCTGGGCATTTGGGGGAATTCTAGAGGAATAGATTTTCTCAGAGAATTCCAGCCTGTGTGGTAGAACTGTCAGCTTATAAATGAAAATCTTCCTGCTTATCTCCCTGGGCTGTTGAAAGGCCCCAATGAGGAGAGTGACCCTGAACGTGGTCTCTGAGCCCCGATATCTTCACAGTAGTAAATGCTGATTTATTTATAAAATCTCAACTACTCTGGAATGTGGAAATTCATGAAGGGGACGACATGATAAAAGTCTGGGATAGAAAGAGGCTATTAGGAAACTATTTTTTGAATGCAAGTTTTTAGAAACAAAAATTAATACAGTGTTCTATAGAAGCTCCTGTTATTTTTTCTTGCTTAAGTTATGTCACAATGTTTCTCAAAATTAGTCTTCTCATTCATTTCTGACAATCTAATAGAGGCCATTAGACTGTCTTTGGTCTTTGATATAGAGACTTTCTCTTAAGCTGAATAAAGGATGTTTTTCTTAGTTGCACTATATTGTTTTTCAATCCTAATTAGCTTGTAGACTAAAGTGACACAGGTTATGAACACCCTTTCTGGCAGGTTCTTTACGACTCCCTGTTCAGTAGCTTTTCCCCTGCCCTTTCTCCTCAGTTGGGAAAAAAAAACCACTGAATTTGAAAAAGAACAAAAAAAACCCCTTTATGTCCTAATGGTTCCTCTGTTCTTTACCTGTTGACACATTTCATAGGACGATTTGCTTTTGCTTATTACATTTGAAAAGTTACAAAATGTTTACAGCAGTAGGAACTTCTCCCTAGGATAGAAATCTGCCCCTCTTTGATTAAATCAGTGCTCCTAATCATAAGGGGACTGGAAATTTGACTGTGTTATCGCCTCCTGTGATGAATGTTGATAGGAAGCCTGACAGGCTCCCCAGTTACTCCCTCCTCAAATGAGTGCTCCATTTTACCTTTTCTCTCATTTTCTGTAGGCCACTCAGAAACAAATGAGAAAGACCCTGGACAACCCAGAGAAATAGGCTATTTTCTATTTTCACACTCTTCTGTTGTGAAATTTCTCGTTCCTCAGACTCGGTCTATGGGTATTTCAGTATACGAAATAGACCAAAAATACTATGTGGTCAAATAGGATGAGCCCTTCAGTTTGGCCTCTTTGTTTGGCCCTAGTCTCTATGTGGAGTCTACTTACAAAAACAACTTCTCTTGGGCTGCCTGGGTGGCTCTATCAGTTAAGCTTCCGACCCTTGATTTCCAGCTCAGGTCATGATCTCAGGGGCCTGGGATTGAGCCCTGCCTCTGGCTCTATGCTCAGCACGGAGTCTGCTTGTCCCTCTCCCTGTGCTCCAACTCCTGCTTGCGTGTGCTTGCTCTCTTTCTAATAAATAAATAATAAATAAATAAATAAATAAATAAATAAATAAATAAAATCTTAAAAAAAAAAAAACACCCCAGCAACTTCTCTTGAGAAACTTTACTCTGTTAATTAGATTGTAGGGATCTCGGTGGTTAGAAAGATGGGACTAAGCCTAGTGGAGCTGTTGAGCTACCGCTTACTGAGTGGCTGTGTGGATTCCCTCACTTGACTCATAGCATCTCCTGTAGCTGCAGTGATTGACCACCATTTTTGTGCTCTGGATAGAGGCTCCAAGAGTTTGAGTAACTTGACTAAAGTCATACAGTTGAAAAAACAAGATCCTGGGATTGATCCGTCCAGAGGTGAGTTCGTTTCATAGGCAGGAAAGCAGTCATTCCCTATCCACAGGTGGTTTTCCCCATCCCCGTCACCTCCAGCTGTCAGCACCTGTTAGCTCACAAATGCGGGTCAGTGTTCTCAGGGTGGAAGGAGTGGGGATGATCTGGCCAAACCTGTCACATCACCCCCGGAACAACTACCGAGTGTATGTCCTCCTCATAGTGGTTCGTGCATGGCTTTGCCATCCGTCTGAATTCGCTTCTGGCTTTTGCCCAGATGCACGTGTGAGTGGACGGTGGAAAAGCAGATGCTGTTTTCCTGCCCTGCATACGTACAGTCTGGGCCCAAGGCCCCTTCTCACTCTCTGCCTGTCTGCTTCCCAGACTTGGAAGGAGCCAAGCTCCCCATTCCGCCAGAGAAATATAGGACACTCCCAGCACTCTGAGCCAGATGGGGGAGCTCCACTTTAGAATGGTCCAGGAGCCTATTTGGGACATCTGGAATTCAAGGACACATTTCTCATGGCTTAATTAGTCTCTTTTTTCCTGGGAAGCCCTGAACAACGAAATATGCAGGATAAAGTGAGATTTGATTTTTTTTAAGAGAAAAGTTCTGGCTAGTACAGCAAAGGAGCCCTCCAGCTTTTTTGACACAGGGAGAGACAGCCCTGGATGGAGTATCAGCATGTTGTGGTTCAGGCCTGCCCTTGCCTCTAATTTACGTGTGACTTGGGGCAAACCCTTATTATCCCTCTGAATTCTGCATCAGTCAAATGAGGGCATTGAACTAAATGATCCCCAAGGTCCCTGCCAGTGCACATGACCCTGTGAGCCTTTATTTTGTCCTCTCTTTTTTCCTGAGATCATGGTCAGCCCTCGTCACTGTGTTCCAAATTTAGAGAAGAGTCATAAGCCCTTTCCGTGAGGGAAGACAATGCAGTGAGAAGAAAGTCAGAGTAGTCCTTGTTGGCTTAAAATCGGTGGGACCAGCCCAGATCTGTGCTGGGTCTAAGGGTCTTTGGTTGCCTTTTACACTTAAAATCCCCCCTTTTTCTCATTCAGAGGGTAGATGTGGTCAATAGACTCTGTACAGGAGAGAAATGGAATAATGTTGTCCTTTTCTTAGCAGAACTTTGGTATTAATTCAAATGAGTGTTCTTCGAATGAGACCGTGATTCCTTTGCTGGCACATAATAGTTTCTCTTTTGGATAAGGCTACCATCAATAAGGGCACGAAACTGATAAATTGCCCCAAATCTACACTGGTCAAGCAACTAGGTGGACCAACAGAAAACAGCTCTTAGTCTGTATGTGCTCCAGCAAGCTCTTTTCAGTTGCTCTTGCCAATATTTTAAGTGAGGTGGCTGCCATCCAATGGAAATAACCCACCCCCAAAAGCCAAATAATGCCATGGACACCCCATGAGGTAGGGATGGTTTTGGTTTTGTTACCACTGAGTCTACAGCACTCAGTCTTTGTTGGCACATATTAAGCCCTCTGTAAATATTTGTTGAATGAATGGGTACATTTAACACTTAAATTGAAGGAATGATGTCAAGCCAGAAGATGATCAGAACGTACATACATTTGTGCTTGTATGTCATCCTTCCTTTCACTGGCGGCCTTCTTGAATATTAACTTTTAAGAGACCAGGCCTGGCTCTAAGAAATCAGCAGAGGCTCACTGAGCCAAGGGAAACAGGACAGCACACCCGTAGAGTGAGCAGTGTCAGCTGTACTCCGGGACCTGACCGGGGCCGACGGAGCCCGGCCCTCATTTGTCCTTCTCTCTTCTTAGACCTCCCTTGCTTCCCTTCCTCCAAATCCTGCATCTGACCCCATTCTCAGCCTGTTTCAGAGCCTACCTGGCTACTCCTTGCTTGCAAACAGACCCGTTGTTTCTCTTCCAGGAAATGATTGAAAAGAAAGAGACCTTTATGCCTCCTTTCAAATAGAGAAAATTGTCCCCATGACTTTTTGAACCGGGATCCAACATAGATCTGAATTGAGGCCTTTCTGCCTTTGCATAGAAACCACAAGCCTTTGGAGTTATTAGTTATTCATTATTAGCAGTTAGATAGGGCAATCTGCTTTGCACAGAAAACCCCGCCTTTTAGAAAGCTTGGTGAAGGAGCAGCCCAAAGGTCTTTTTTGCTTCCCTATTAGGGTTGGCCATTTTGATGGAGTGTTTTCATGTTTGTGTGTGTGTGTTTACTCAAAGATTTTTAGTCCCTCATTCCACCGCATCTGTCAGCTTTTTCTGGGCTTATATTTGGAGCTATTCCTGTTATTAGCATTTATTCTGAAGTTCATTTTTTGCTTTGATCGGTGAAGACGATTAAACTCCCAGCACATTTTATCAAGTTCATCCCTGGCTGTAAACCATGTGGTTTGTGGTCTCAATAATCTTTAGGTAATAGTTGTCACTAGATCCTTTTAAAAGGAGCATTAATGGGGCGCCTGGGTGGCACAGCGGTTAAGCGTCTGCCTTCGGCCCAGGGCGTGATCCCGGCGTTATGGGATCGAGCCCCACATCGGGCTCCTCCACTATGAGCCCGCTTCTTCCTCTCCCACTCCCCCTGCTTGTGTTCCCTCTCTCGCTGGCTGTCTCTCTCTGTCGGATAAATATATAAAATCTTAAAAAAAAAAAAATAAAAGGAGCACTAATAAGAGAAGGCAAAGTGAAGAAGTAAAGTCTATTCATGGAACCTAACATCTCAGGTCAAAAAGCACGTGAAATACTTTATGTATTAGAAAAATCATATATAAAATAATCAAGTATAATAACAGCATTTTGCTCTTTTTTGATTGTAGAACAAGTATTGACCATTGGCTCTGGACCTAGAATTGCAATGCTTGTCCCTGGAGCATCTAATCTGGAACACAGATGGGAAATTAGTTTATGACAACAACTACTACTACTACTACTACTTACTAACAATAACAAATTTTTATTGTATCCTGTGTTAAGTGCTTTTTTTTTTTTAAAGATTTTATTTTTTTATTTATTCATTCAACAGAGATAGAGACAGCCAGTGAGAGAGGGAACACAAGCAGGGGGAGTGGGAGAGGAAGAAGCAGGCTCATAGCGGAAGAGCCTGATGTGGGGCTCGATCCCAGAACGCCGGGATCACGCCCTGAGCCGAAGGCAGACGCTTAACCGCTGTGCCACCCAGGCGCCCCTGTGTTAAGTGCTTTTTATTCATTATCTCATGTAATGCTCAGAACTGTTCAGTTAGGTAGACGGATTTTCCAACTCAGGCTTCCCATTTCATTGAGGAGAAAACTTAGATCAGAAAATTTGCCTAAGAGCACGCAAGCCTTCAGTGGTGGAACCAAAATTCGGACTGACTCAGCCCACATTGTCAACTGCTAGGTGGAGCTATCTTAAATTCTACCTTCTTTTATCTTCTTCCACCTCCAAGGTCATGAGACACCCGTTCAAATTGGAATTCACTTAATTCAGGTCCAGGGTGAAGGCCTTCCCTGCACCTGTTTCCTGTGAACCTTGCGTAGTTGAGGTTATGGGAGGTACAGAGAACAGCCCTTTGGTGCCCTCCTCTGCACGAGCACTGCCTGGTTCCAGAAGCTCTCCAGCCTTCCCATTACAGGCAGACTCACTTCCCAGCATGTCCAAGGCAGCTCCACACGATGGCACAACCCGGGCCAACTTGCCAGGGGGGCGGCCACCACTTTTAGCAAAGAAGACTATTTTGCATTGAATTAACAAAAATACCAATGGGGGTTTCTTCTTGATGTGGATTTGAATGCCTCCTTCTCATTCCATACCCCACAGGACATTCCCCAGCTTCTCAATAAATCCAAAGCAAGATTCTGCCAAGGTTTTGATTAAATGTAAGCTCTGTGAGATTGATAGAGTCAGAATTCCCTTAGAGAGAGTATTTTAGTCTAGATTTCCCTTACAGGTGAAGAAATGGAGACGGAGATGCAAGTGGGTCTGAATGAATTAGGGCTTCTTCTGTCTGGTTTATTGTAGGGCACTGAGATTTTAAAATTAAGTAGGAATTTTTTTCCCCGATACGAAAAACAGCGTGAGGGTTATAGAAAAATTTACCAAAATAAACACAATGAGGACAATACAAATAAGCTATAGTGAAATTAATCAGAGACAGACGTTGTAAATTTTATGAATACACCCATTTTGAGCTTTTTCTTAAGACTATATATGCTATTTATTAAAATGGTACCACGTAGTGTTCATGCTGTTTTATGTCCTGCTTTCCATTCCACAATATATTATGACATCTTTCCATGTTTCAGATATTTTTCTATAACATAATTTTAAAAACCCACATATTACCCCAGTGCTTGGGGATCTGATTAAATTAATCCCATTTTGGTTGAATTTTTTTGGTTTGTTTCTACGATCGTGATATTAACAAACATGAAATGATGCATTTGTTTTCAGTTGCTGTTTTTTAGTGAAGTTAAATTAAAAGCTATTCCAGGATGAGAGGTTAAGTAACTTGCCCCGAGTTGCTCAGCTCAAGACTGCCAGACTAGAGATTTGAAACCCACTGTCTTTCATCTTCGTCCTGTATTCTTGTCATTGCTCTGATTGCTTTGGTAGTTGGGCCGTTTTCCATGGAGAGCTCTGCCTTCCCTCTCTCTTCTTCTGCTCTTGAATGAGCACATTGGTTTTCTCACGTCCGCCCTTGCTTGCCTGTCTGACTCGCCGAGGCTGTTGACATTTGTAGAGGTACACAGAGTTCTGGGACCTGAAGTTACACAGCTGGAGAGGAAACATGCCCAGCTCTTTCTCTCTTCTCCTTACTGGCTTAACCTATGAGCTTGGAAGCTGGTTTTAATTTTACATTCTCTGTGTGTATGTATGTTTGTTTTTAAAACTTTTTTGCCCTTAATTCTTTCAAGGAGACCTTTATTTGAAATCATATACTCTTTCCCTCAAAGCCAATTTGTGCCCCAAATCTTGATGAGATTACTTTGTTTGGGGATATTGATAAATTCACCTTGGGGTTTCTGGTTTATCCAACTAAATTGGTTTAAATTATGGCCTGACAGAGAGAAAGGGCATAAACAACTTAGAAGGTTTTAAAGCAATTGGATCTAATCCTCTGCTTCTAGAGACTTCATCCTGGGTTGATTCCACAAAGAAGGTATGTTTTGTTTTGTTTTTATTTCAGTTGCTTCGTGGCGCGCTCTATCTCAGACCCTTTTTGATGTGAGAAATTATGGGAAAAACTTAGCTTTGCTCGGTTAAGGGCAGGAAGAGAAATAAGGGATCCATTATTCCAACCCCCTCATTTTAATGATTAAGAAAATATGGGCGGAAGAGGGAAAATAATTTGCCAAAGGTCACACAGCAAAATAATTAAGGAAAAAGAGAAGTGTAGAACTTGTTTCCCTTACTCTAAGTTCAGTATTTTTCTCACCCCCTTTTCTTCTGAGGCAGGGGAACTTGAGGATCTGTTACTGGATGAATTTTGTCTCCTAAAAGTTCGTGTGGTGAGGTCCTAACCCCTAGTACCTCAGAATGTGACTGGATTTGGCCATAGGGCCTTTACAGACATGGTTGAGGTAACTAAGGTCAGGAGGTTGGGCCCTAATCCATTATTGGCTCTAGAAGAAGAGATTAGGACACAGTCACAGAGCAAGACCATTTGAAAACACAGGGAAGAGAAGGCCATCAGCAAGTCAAGGAGAGAGGCATCGGGGGAAACCAACCCTGCCGACACCTTGATCTTGAACTTAGAGTTTCCAGAACTATGAGAAAATAAGTATTTGTTTTTAAGACGCTCAGTCTGTGGTACCGTGTTATGGCAGCCCTGGCAGAATGACACGGGGACGTTAAGGACTAAGACTTTTAAAGATTCAAATCTTCAAACTTGAGAAGCTCTCAATGAACAGAAAAGGGAAACCCACATAAATAATGTAAGAAATGATGCCTTGTCAGAGCCATACCGACTGGTTTTTCATCATAATTTTATCTATGACATCTCGTTTCATCCTTACGTCTAGATTATAGTTATTTATAGCTCCACTTTACAGATGAGGAAACAGATTCAGGAGGGTAGCTTATCTCAAGTCACATAGTTAATAACTAGCTGGTGGAGGAAGCTCCCAGTTCACCTCCTTGTCTGACTTGAAGCCCTCACTTAGTACATGGTGCTACTTCCCGGGCAGGAAGTTAATCCAAACTGTAGAGTCACGAGGGTCATCTAGTTGTTTAAAGTTAGGAAGAAAAAAAATGTACCCCAGAGTCTCAATGCCTTGGAATCCACTTAATGGATTGGACAGGACATATTTGGCCCCTGATTTTAGGAAAAATTCAGAGATCAGGGACATTTTAAAAGATAAGCTATTTGAATTTCACTACAAAGTCTTCCCTTCACCTGTTGAAATGGACAGCTATACATAGTGAAGGATTAAGGTTTGGGATGATGGACCCCAGGCCCCGAAGAACTCCGACCCATCGCAGGGGAATCACTTACGTACGCTGGATCGTATCTGCTCAGGCAGGAATCCAGACCCATACATCTGTAACATGAATGGATGTGGAAATTATCTATGCCAGAGTTTTAAAACGACATACTTTAGAAGTATTTTCAACAGGAAGGCCTGATAAATACGCAGTCACCTAAAAAAAGAGAAGAAAAAATGAAATTAATTTGAGCTGCTGGTAAACCCAAAGCTTATCATATGGGAAATATGAGGTGCTTTGCGTGTTGAATGTAAATGGTGGTCTTCCAGCCCCATCCTCCCCATTTTGTCTGGTCTATCAGTGCTTACATGTAGAGGTTCAAGTCACTCGGACTTTGTTAGTAAGAAGGCACGATCAAGTTAAGAGGTGAATAGAGTTTGTTTTCAGGAGATACTGGGGGTAAGGCTCAGCTCAGCTGTAGACAAGCCGTGCAACTTTGTTGGTTCTGCCTTTAGAATAGAATCTCCATCCAACCCCTGGTCACTATTTCTCATCACTCGCCACCGCCCTACCTCAAGCCTCCCTGGTCTTACCGTAACCCCCAATTGAACTCCGTGCTCCCACTTTGCCTACACTTAGGTCATTCTCTGGGCATCACCAGGGTGATCCTTTAAAAATGTAAATCGGATCAAGTCGCTCCCCCAGCTCAAACATCTGTTGCACTTGGAATAAAACAGACCGTGACTCTCTCCAGATTCCACATGGCCTGGCCCTGACTGTCCTCCTTTCTGGACGCCCAGCCCTGCTGCTGCTCCTTCCTGGGTGACTGGCGGCAGCCGGCCTCTGCTCCCGCGCTCCCTGGGACATCTTTGTCTGCAGCTCAGGGCTGCTGTGCTTGCTGCTCCCCGGGAGTGGGCAGTGGTCTTTCCTAAGAGCCGTTCTTGACTTGGATTGCTTCCTCAGATCGTTCAGAGTTCTGTTCAGCAGACAGCTTCTTAGACATATCTTCTTTGAAAACCTCCTCAGACACAGTCCCAGACGCTTCCAAGCCTCTGCTATCCCCTTGCCCTCGGTCTGAATTCTCTTTATCACTGTCGCAAGTACAGTACTCATTTAGCTAGCTTACTTGTTCTTTGCTTTTCCAACCACGACAGTACAATGTCAAGGAATGTATTTTGTTCATGTTGTATCCCTACTCTGTGAACAGGAGGCGTTTATAAACATTAAATGACAGAATGAAGGGATAAATAAATCAGGGAGTGAAAAGGCTCACTGCTCCTTTACTTGAGACTAATGTGCTTTCCTTGGGGTCAGTGGTTTGGGGAGAACAGGTGTCAAGGAAGCAGGGTTATCAGAAGGCTACTGAACGGTCTGCTCCATGGTGACAGGGACCACTTCTGTGTCCTTCCGCATTCTCGCACCCAGGCCTGGCTCAGTCTCACCTCGAATGAACGGAGCAGCGGATGAAGGTGAAAAGATTTGAGAACAGTGGCAAAAGAGGTAACACGTGGACAGACACCTGCTCTCTCTGAACTGAAGGGAAGAGACCTGCAATGGTTACAACTTGCTTGCTGTGTTTTAGACACAGTTGAATACGTGTCACAGTGCACGTCTTGCTTGGGTATGCATCCAATGTTTGCAACTCTAAACATCCGTCCTCAGAGCACTGTTTGAAACATTTCTGAGCAGAGACGGTCATAAAAAAAAAATTGGGAACTATATCAAAAGATTATTCTGCTGGTGTTAGAATCTTAGAATGTGAAATAGTGTTTATGAGGCGGGGAAGCAACGTCAAGGCTTTGCAGGTAGGGAGGAAGCCTGCAGGCCTTCAGGCCTGGGGCATACAGTCCTGTGATTTCGGTGTGATGCTTGCAAATGGAAGGCAGTCTGAAATACATCTTAGGGGGTGCCTATTGTGGGAAGAAACCTTTTGTTGTAGGATTAACTGCCTGCCAATCTCGTTTTTGAGTTCTGATAATTTTTAAATGGAGGCTCAGTTGTATTTATTTCAAGGGTTCACTTCATTCAAAGTCCGCCTGACCTCTTGAAGTCCTTGTTCTCCGAGCATCTGCACTTTTCTCTGTCCGTATTACTTGGAGAAGTTTGGGGCCCAAGAGTCAAAAAATAGCCACTGCTTTAATAACCACCTTCTATCAAATGAAAACAGAGCTATGGGTTTGCAGGTTTCTAGGCAGATAGAAGAATGAGCAAGAGAATTGGTCATTACCACTGTCTGCTAATTGTGTCAAGAAAGAGCCAGAAAAGGGGCGCCTGGGTGGCACAGCGGTTAAGCGTCTGCCTTCGGCTCAGGGCGTGATCCCGGTGTTATGGGATCGAGCCCCACATCAGGCTCCTCTGCTATGAGCCTGCTTCTTCCTCTCCCACTCCTCCTGCTTGTGTTCCCTCTCTCTCTGGCTGTCTCTATCTCTGTCGAATAAATAAAATCTTTAAAAAAAAAAAAAAAAAAAGAAAAAGAAAGAGCCAGAAAAAAGAGTGAGCTGGTTCATCCTCTCAGCTCCCCATATTCCTTGGAAAGTGTTTGGGTTCTTGCAAGAAGGTAGTTTGTATACACACACACACACACACACGTACACACTAAAAAGAAATGAAATGTCAAGCTACTTTTCAGGGATAGAGGAGAGAGCAGGGAAGCATCCAGGTGAGAAGCACTGACCTGAGATTTGTGTCCCAACCTGTAAAGAAACCTGCATTTATTCAACACCTACTATGCACCGCAATTTGGGCTTACTCCTCACTTTAGTCCTTTGGGGTGGATATCATTTTCTCCATTTCACAGTGAGGATTGTGCTACAAAGCCCTTTCCTCTTTCCTCCATTCCGTCTGGCACGGATTCACCGCTTGCGTTCCTAGCTACAGAGTGAATGATGCGGCCCCTCTCTGCGCTCCTCTATGGACCCAATCTCTGACGTCTGGGCTCCGAGGCAGAACAAACTGGGGGACATCTCTGGTCTTGGAAACAGCCCCTTCCTCCCACGATCTCTCTTCAAGGGCCCTTTCCACAGCAACGTGGTGTGAGCTGGAACATCCCAGCTGTAGCTCTCTTAACGCATCCGCCACCGGACCGGTTTTGGGAAGTTGCATAAGCCAGTGGTTATGTGCTTATAACCACAATCCCCAGGCAGCCCCGCCAATTTTAAAAGTATAAGGTCAGACTTGGAGAAGCATCCCTGTGGCCTCTGCAAATAGCTGGGGAGCAGTTGCCTGTCATTTGAAGGTGCCGCTCACACATTCCAAGGCCCAAGCCCGCATTCCTCCCCTGGGAATTGCAATTGGCCAGCTTTCAGATTCAGTGAAAGAGTTTCTTGTTTCTGACAGGCAATCGGGTGGGAATTCACTAGGTTTCCCTGTCATTCTAAAGGCTCCGTCAAAGCCAGCTGCCAGTCCTAAATGATCAAAGAGGAGTCTACTTCTTTTTTTTTTTTTTTAATATTTTATTTATTTATTTGACAGAGATAGAGACAGCCAGCGAGAGAGGGAACACAAGCAGGGGGAGTGGGAGAGGAAGAAGCAGGCTCATAGCGGAGGAGCCTGATGTGGGGCTCGATCCCAGAACGCCGGGATCACGCCCTGAGCCGAAGGCAGGCGCTTAACCGCTGTGCCACCCAGGCGCCCCAAAGAGGAGTCTACTTCTAAAACAGGAAGTGAGTACCGCTCATTGGACAGTAGCCCAGAAAGGCCAAGTGCCTTGCTCAGGGTCGCAGAGCTAGGACCAGGATCTGGGGCTCCTGACCCCCATTCCAAGAGTCTACTCTCCTTTCTTGCCTTTCACTTGGCATAGCCAGGTTCACAATGGCATTAACGCAAGTCCATCCATTAACACCTGCCCATCCTCCTAAATCACAGGCTCCCATGTCTAGCTGTTGGCTTCATGGCTGTATGATTGACCAGCACCTCAAAATTATTATTGATACTCTTGCACCTCAACTTTGTTCTTCTCTTTTCCTTTCTCCATTTTTATTTGTGAGTCCTTCCTGGCCACCTTGCCTTGAAACTTCAGTCAACTTAGACACATCATTTTTGCTTCCCCTGCAGCCGCTGAGTTGATTCTGGCTTTCCTCCGCGTCATGCCTCGTATTTTCTAATCCGTATTCTTGCTCTCACCTGGGCCATAGTCATTACCTTAGTCTTTTTCCTCTTTGTAATTTTCTTTATTAAGCCCCTTGTAAAAGTTATAAATGGCATATGCTTTGTGCAACTAGTGACATAATATAAGTAAATAGTGGAGAAACAGAAAGGAAAAAGTAAGTTTTCCATACCCCTTCCATCTTCATCCTTTCCCCCTACCATATCCAATGTTAATAATTTGGTTTACATCCTTCCAGACCTTTCTCCTGCTCACACAAAAACATAACAAAACACGTTTACCTATAGTATTTTTTTTTTGCTTTTGCCACAGTAGAATCATATTTTGCACATTGATCTGTGGCTTATTTGAAAGTCAAGATACAGATATAACTTGTTGAAAAAAATAGGTGTATGACTACCCATTGTATGGCTGTATTGAGGTGTATGACATCATGTCTCACGGTTGGATATTCAGGGACTGGGCAGGATATTTTCAGCTTGCCTCTCCAGTTACCTCTCCACTTTTTCTGCTCTGCTGCATGCCGTGGGGCTCTCTCTCGCCTGCATCTGTAGGCCCTTTGCCCTTGGGCTCCTACTTGGATTCAGTTCCTTCAGTGCAGCTAGGAGATTGGAAGGAAGGTGCACAGCTCAGGTCAGAGTATCTCGCCCTCCTGATTCCTTCCTGCGGGGTCACTGAGGAGGGGCTGCATGCCTCTCCTGCAGGTCACACCTCCGAGGTCAGGCAGAGCTGTGCTCACAGCGCCCTCTTCAGCTGGGTGACTTCTCTCTCCCCTTGTCTGCTTCAGGCCTGGCGATAGGGTGGCTCCCTGCTGTGGGTGGGCACAAAGCCTGCCCACACTTTGTTAAAGAATCCCTTTGTTACACTCTCTTTAATAACCCAGTTATTAACTCACTTTCCTGGTACCCTGAATGGTATAAGCTGTTTCTTTTCTTTCTTTTTTCTTTTCTCTCGCCATTAGCTATGGCTTTCCAACTAGTTCCTTCCTTTATCTCCAGCATGGTTATTCTGTCAGCTTAATTTTCTCTTCTACTCGGAGACTGTATTTCATTCATTTTCTCAAAATCCTTCTAGAGCTCCCCAGCATGCACAGAATGAAGGTCAAACTCTTCAGCCGGCCATCTCTTGAGCGTCCCCCATTCCAGAATCCTAGGCATCAGGGACTCTGCCCAACATCACAGTTGCCCACTGAAATGCGTTTCTTGAGTTGATGCAGTTAGTTCTCCTACTGACTGGTTATGTGCTGTTGGACCATGAGCCAATCTCTCCAAGCTTTCCTGTCTTCGTCAATTCAGTGAGGAGAACAGCAACGTTTCACTGACAATTCATTGATCTCTTTGAAGACTTTCTAGCACATAAAAAGGTTTCAGTAAATGCTAGTTATAAATTATTGTTCCTTGGGGTGCTTGGGTGGCTCAGTCAGTTGAGCGTCCAACTCTTGATTTTGGCTCAGGTTATGATTTTAGGGTCATGAGATCTAGCCCCCTGTTGGGCTCTGTGCTCAGCAGGGAGTCTGCTTGAGATTCTCTCTCCCTCTCCTTCTGCCCCATTCTCCCCCTCCCCCCACCAGCTCTCTGTCTCTGAAATAAAATAAATAAATCTTAAAAAAAATAAATTATTGTTCCCCTGCTCTGATCAGAATTCTCTCTTTGGCCGTACCCAGGTGTCCAGATCAGCCATTTTCCCAAGACCTACCTTGATAAGGCCTCACTGGACCCTCCTTTGATTTCTACTGGACAGAGGATTTTTCTCCCTTTCTCTTTCTCTCTCTCTTCATTGACAGACTTTGCTTTTTAGAGTACTTTGAGGTTTACAGAAAAATTGAGTAGAAAGCACAGAGCACTCTCATAAACTCCCTCCATTCCCCCCACCCCAAAGTGTCCCATTATCAGCATATGGCATTGGTGTGGTACATTTTTTACAACTGATGAACCAGTATTGATATGTTAACAGAAGTGATAGTTTTACATGAAGTTTCACTCTTGTGCAGTTCTGTGGTTTTGACAAACACATAATGTCCTGTATCCACAATTATAGTATCGTACGGCGTAGTTTCACTGCCCCCCAAACCCTGAGGGCACCATCTGTTCATCTACTCACCACCCACCTCGTTCCCTACCTCCCCACACCACTGGCAACCACTGATCATTTTATGTCGATAGTTTGATCCTTTCTCTTGACTTCCTATTGCTGTTTGTGTTCATAGCTTACTTTTCCTACACGCTCCAAACCTACAGCTTCATGGGCAGTAGTCGCAGATGAATGAATTATTAAGCCCATTTATCCCTAGAATCAAGGCCTGGGTTGAAATTTCATGCACTCCTTCCTGATGAAGTAGGCATTTGGCTTTCGCACAGGCTGTTGACCTAAAGGGACATGGGATCGTGTTTGAACAAAGCTGGACTCAGTTTTCTAGTCTGCCTGTGTGCAGAGCACTTTCACCCATTACTGCGTAGACTTGAGGCCTAAAAAGGAACAAACGAACAAAAATAAGGTCATAAACCAGACACAAAACTGTCATCTAAAGTCACGCCAAAGATGGCTGTGAATTAGTTCTTTAAAGCACTAACTGTTGTTCAGTCTGTAGTCTGCTTCACATTCTGGTCCTGGGCAGGACGTTTTACGTATCACAGTAGTGTCCTGTGATGTGGATTTGGCTCTAATTGTCTGTGTGCATTATAGCAGCAGCAGTAGTGATGTGCCCACCACTTACGGACCCCGCCTGACAGTTAATCCTCACGTTACGATCTATACTTTATAGATACAGAAGCAGGCCTTTTTAGAGAACGAAAGCCAAGGAAGCCGAGGATTAATCGAACTCCGCCCAGCTAAGGAAGCTGAGGCCCAGAGACAGATCAAGTCACCTGCCCAGTACCACCTCAGACCTGCAAAAGCAGGTCTGGCTCCCACACTACCTTGGTCTCTCCCTAAACTCTTGTGAGGCTCTACAAACTGCTGTCAGGCCTGGTTTCCATCCCGGACAGCAACCTCTCCGTCTTTCCCTCCCAGAGTCCAGCTAAAGATGAGCTTGTTTCTTCATGAGCCCCAGTAATCTCCCTGTGGCTCTGCTTTGGGCCCTGCTCTTGCTTCTGACAAGCCCGTGTGGACCCACATTGGCCCACGTCGGCCCACGGTGGTCCCTGATGAAGAGCAGGGGTGGCATTCCTACATGGAATCATTTTAGGTTGTTCTGTAAGAGGGCATTCAGTAACACTGAATCCCACAGTGAGACGTGTCCAGTTTCTAGTTCTTTTTCTAACCTGCTGAATAGCTGAAGGAAGAAGGCTCAGCGTAGTGCTGGTCTGAATCGGACACCTCCCTGACACTTGGTAACTTCATTTTTTAACCAAGGTAGCAGATCTGAGCTCCTCCTTTGGAACCTTTTTCAAAGGCAGCGGAATGTCCCCAAAATGCAGTGAGTTTTTATAGTATTCATTCCTAGGTTGCTGTCTATTTTTGGTAAGTGATAGTGGCTTAGAATTTATAGGAGTAAGACAGTGTTTACTTGGAAAATACATTTATGTAAGGATAATACCATGCAAATGACAGTACAGTTTCTACAGGTTATATCAACTGCCATGAAAATGGTGCACAAGTGTCTGAGGTTTGGGCTTCATCGGCCCAGCTGACCTTCCTGCTTGCGACTGGAATGGCTTCGTGGCCCCTGTGCACCTCCCCTCCCCGTCCTCTCGTTCCTACCCTGCTTATCCACTTGTGCGGATGCGTGTCTGGAACCCTGCTGAAGATTGAGAGACCGTTATCAGGGGGCTGGGATTAAGATGCCATCCACAGTTCATCCCCCACTCCATTCTGACCCAGGGCAGGCTGCATACCTTGTCTGGCCCCCTGATAATCACATCTCTAAAATGGTTAACATGGTTCTGGGGAGGGAAGAATGCACCCAGCTGCCTTTGATGTTCTAGTTCAGAAGACTGAGTGTCCACCCTGCTCCTGTTAATACTGCCCGCGGCTACTGTTTCCTCTGTGTCAGCACCTCTTTCCTCCTTTTCTGCTTTGGGTTCTGCCCCTCCAGGGCCAAACTACACATAAGAAAGAAAGCGGAAAATGGTGCTTCCCATTGTTACCAATTCTGCTTAGTGGGCTCTGTGTTGAAGGGTGTGCCCCAGGTTAACCTTCCTCTAGCACACCTGGTCTTAAGTATGTTTGGATGATGCGAGAAACAATGTTTTTGAGACTCGTCCATAGCATTTCAGAGGAATGGAATAGCCAAGGTTGTGAAACTAACTGCTCAGTTTCAGTGCAGACTCAGAGCCGAGAAACTGCACTCCTCTTCAAGAGGTCTCACTTCTCCCAGATCTTTGTCTTTCTGTCTGTCTCAAAGGCCTGTTTGTCACTGAGGGTCCTAGAAACAGATCCATACATGGCATAGGGAGAGTGGGTTTGGGGCCAGGCTTAAGACCTTGCCTCCCACTCTCCATTCCTGCTGGGAGAGAGCAAGTGGATTGTTATCTCCTCTTCCAGAGGAAGAATGACCTGGAGGCGCCATGGGATCTTGCCCTCCGGGGGGCGGGTTTAAAAGGAGAAGTCTTGGCTGAGCTTGGCTGCTCGTGGCAGGAGCTGAGAACAGTTGCCGAGGGTTGAGTGGGGCCTGGCGTCTCTGCCAGTCCCTTTATGGCAAGGTCTGTTCTATTTTGATTAATAAAGTGCTAGTTCAGTTCTTCCTGAGTATTTGTGAGCGGGCAGCTCTACAGTGGCCAGCTCTGATAAAGATGGTAGCTCACATGTCGTCAGCATTTACACAGAGCCAAGCAGAGCTCAGCCGTTCACACATGGTATCTGCATAATCCTCACCAGCGCCCTCAGAGAAGGATAGCATTGTCCCCTTGGAGGTAACTGAAGCCCGGAGAAGCGAAGTTACTTGTGTAGGCACGGGTAGCGTTGGTGCGAGAGTGTGAGCTCAAGTCTGTGTGTCTCACTGGAAGCTTCATGCTTAACAGCAGAGCCGGGATGGGAACCCTGGTCCCGTGGAGCCTACTCAGTACCTTTCCCCAAATACTGTGTCGGGTCAGCCGGACTATCTTAGAAAGCCCTTTCTCTCTCTTCTTTAAATGATGCTACTTTGTGGGAAGAAGACCAGCAAGATCATCCATGTTGTCTTTCCATCCTAATGTATTCTTCAGAGTGGGAATGTTTTTAGGGGGTTAAATCTAATTACCCAGATGGGAATTTATTTTAAATAACCAGCTGCGCCTTCATGTGGACTTTAAAAGGATCTTGAGTCCCCACCAAAGGTCAGAGTCTGTGCTTTGTGATTTGAACGCAGGTAACAAAACATTTGATTTTGGAAGACATTCTTCATTTTATATCCTCCTTTTCTGTTCCTAGGATTATAGTTTTTATTCTGAGCTGCTGGAATGTCGGCAGAGTATAGAACAGATGTGTCTTAAGTACTGTTCTCAGGCTGACTTTATTCACTGGGAAGAAGTCCACAGAGGGCTCCGGTTTCTCTGGGAGGCATATTCTCATTACCTCAGATAGATAGAAGTGGTGATTTAAGTTCTTTTAAGTTGAAGACTAGACAAGGAAAACTAAAATGGGAACCCACATCTCCAGTAGGCTTGAGTTCAAGATTCTGTTCTTTTATTCTCTGTTCTAGTTTGAATCTAGCCTTTCTTTCCTTCTTTCTTCCTTTCTTCTTCCTTTCTCTCTCTCTTTCTCTCTCTTTTGGCTCCACACCCAGTGTAAAGCCCAGTCAATGCAGGGCTCAAACTCATGACCCTGAGATTAAGAGTCGGATGCTTAACCAACTGAGCCATCCAGACACCCCGAATCCAGCCATTCTTAACCACATCCCTCCTTACAGAGTTTGTTTTTTTCTCCCTCTCCCCCTTCCTTCCTCCTTCCCTTGCTCTCTCTCTCTACTCTTTTCCTTTCTTTTTGTCTCTCTTCTCTCCCTTTTTCTGATAAACTCCACATTTTTTTTATGATTGATTTTTCTAATCATTGCCATACATTAGTGAGGCTTGAAGGGCTGGTACTACCCTGGATTGTAAGTTAGGTCCCTTTATAAGCTGCATGAACACACTCGGGCCGTAAGGGGCAGGTTGATGCAGTGCTTTTATAAGTCGCATCTTCAGGGTTACCAGATTCCTTAAGTTACCTGCTGCAGAGAACTGCATCAGTTTGAGCCCTGGAACAGTCGGATTCAGCAGCAAATGGTAAAGAGAGCCCTGTCAGAAAGAGTCCTTTGTCGTGAGGTTTAAGGATCAGTGGTTCAGTGGCCTCAGGTGGAAATCTGTCCAGTGCCCAGAGGTAGGAGTCCTGGATTCGCTTCCAATTGAAACTAATCAGCTCTGTCACTTACGAGAAAGATGCTCGCCCTGTGCGTATCTCCTCACTTGGAAAATGGGGACAGTCTCTCTCCAATATACTTAATTTAAGACTTTTAAAAACATTTTGAAGGGCTGTAAATAATTTGAATGGAATCAATATAATGAATATTTAAGATTGTTTACTGTGTGTTAGTTATTTGATATGCGTGCGTGCGCACACACACACACACACTTTCCTCCCTCATTTATTCCTGGCAGCCACACTGTGAAGTGAGCTAGGTATTATTATCCACTCTGAGCTAATAAAAACTGAAGTTCTGAGGGTTAAGTCCTAACTCAAGATCACACACCTCGTTAAGGTGTCCACCTGATTCTCCCAGCCGTGGGAGAAGCCAGCCAGACCCAACCTGGCCTGCTGCTATGCCCGGCACCCCACTGGCCTGCAGGACCTCACCACACTCAGCCTTGGCAGCAGGGCAGGACCCAAGGCAGTGGGGGTCCTTGGTTATTTTAGGCTCTGAATAGCTTTTTTGGGGTTCCACGTGATCCCAGTGTGCTCTAGAAATACCATCACATATCTATATATCTCTATATCATCACATGAGAAGCCTTGCTCGATGTCCAGACTAGACCATTTCACGTCTTCGGGTATCAGCTCCTGGACACGGTCAGCGGCTGGGAAAGGAAATTGAAGAGCCCTGCAGGGCCCCATTCACAAGGCCTTTCTAACATCATGGAGGATGACTTTTAATCATAGATGGCAGATCTGTTTGTCTTGTGGGTTTTCAACCCTAGCGTGTGTTCATCTATAGGGCTGGTCTGTAAACTCACAGGCAAGCATATTTTGTAACCAGTAAGGTTTGGTTTTATGTAACCTGGGGGTGGTCAGGAGTTCTGCTGTTCTTCAAGGCCAAACGCAAGGCCTGCCTTTTAGACTTTCCTGTGTCTGAGGACAGTTTGCCTAGGCTACCCTTTGTAGTGGATCCCACGTGCATGGAAAGAGTTAAAATTAATGAAGTAGTTTCATGAGCCCCTTTAATAAAAGATAGGGGACAAGCCGGGGACCTCCAGAGACAGCATGTGTTGGGGCTCTGTGAATTGAGGTTTGTGTATCTCTGGTCTGCGTGATGAAAAGAAATATTAATACTGTAGTAGTCCATAGAGCAAGAGTCTTGTTACTCCTATCTCTGAAACTTATGCCAGGCCTGTAATTCATCTTTATCTATTCAGATTCCTGACTATTGAGCCAGAGAAGGTGTATTTAATTAGCATGTGAAGAGTTTCCAATGATGCCATCTCAGTGATGTCAATTCCACTTGGCCCACCTCTTACTATGTACGTGGGCCTGAGATAGCTTTTGCCCCTCTGCTAACATCTGATGCTTGTTGAAGGAAGTAACGATCATGCCAGTCGTTCCCTAGGCGGGATGTTCCGCAGGCGGGAGAGTGGTCGTATTTCATACCTGGGCTCACTACAGGTGGTAGCTGGCCCCTTTCCAAAAAGCAGTTTACTTCGGTTCTTTGCTAGGAAGATAAAGAACGTCAGAAGAGCACTGAGCTATTAGAGGGACACCGTACAGTTACCAAGACTATTATGGAGCTGCTCTTGGAGATGCTTCTGCTGCCTTCGTAGACACACGGAACTGTGCCCAGGACACACCGAAGCCTGGTTTCTGGTGCTGGTCTCTAACTTGGCGCTGGACTGGCTGATGGCTGCATGAGAGCCATTTGTGGAGTTTATAAAATACAGATTTGGTGGGAATCCATATTCTTCTAATGTGCACCCTAGTTTGGGAAGCACAGCCCCGGGACTGCCTCATATAATTTTGCAACTACTGTTAAAACAGTAGTCCAATTTTCTGGCCACATCACATAATTTTGTGACTCAGCTGGTCTTTCCGTCATAATAACATGATACAGCCTCCTGTGTCCCACCCTTCACCCATTTGTTTTACCAGTATTTGACAGCCGTCTAGGGTGGGCTCCACGAATGAAGGGAACAAGATCAAAAGACACAGAGTCCCAAGACCAAAGGAGTTTTTGCTCTAGGCAGGAGACAGGAACGGGAAAGCGGCTGTTCTAGAACAATAGAGTTGTTTGAACTAAATGGCGAGGAGAGCAGGTGGAATTTGCTGGCAAGTCAGGTAACGCATCCTACAGGAGAAGCCCTTCGAGAGGGTGGTCGTCAGAAGCCAGTCGAACATGGGAGAAGGCAGAGGGAACTTTGTTGCAAAGTCTTAGTGGCCACAGAGCCTGCAACGTGACAGTGACTACATGTTTTTTACTTTGCCGTGGTATGAACATGATGATGGATACATGATGATGGCCATACATGATGGAAATGAGGGCGGACCTTTGGACTAACGGCAGGTCGGGAGGGGCTTGGGGATCAGGTGTGGCGGGAATTCGCATTTCATGTCATCTGCATATCTTTCTCCGGCGTCTGTGGGTGTTTTCCTGGGTGCCTCTTTGATCTGTATCTCGTTCCGAGCCTCTCCCCTGACAGTATGGTGTGATGAAATCTCCTGGTCCCACGTAATCCCTGGGAAGTGGGAGGAACTCGGTGGCACTTTCCTGTATCCCATGTGGATGCCTCACCTCAATTCTCCGTTTCTGGCCTTGTTCACACCCTTTTGTTTCTGAAGCCAGATGTCAGCCTGTTTGTGGTCTTCCTCCCCCGTTAAACTGATGTCCTTTCTGAAAGCCAGTTGCCTGCCTCACCACCTTCCTTTCCTCTCTGCCGCTTTCCTCCTTGATCCCTAAGCTCTCCATCTCGAAACTGATCTTTTTCAGGTTTTCAAAGGAACAAAACTTATTTCTACCACAGGGCTTCTGCTCATGCTTTTCCCTCTGCCTACAGCTCTCCATCCCTGCCACATCTACTTGATCTTCTCCGTAAGGCCTGTTTCCACCTCTGGTTAAACAAGCCCACTCCCCTATACATTGTGACGCTTGATACAATTTTACGTTGTTTTGCTTGTTTTGTTGACTTTCTTTTTTCCTTATTGCCGCATAGCCCCTTTTGGTTTCATGAAAGCAGGGGCATGGTATGACTCATTAACAACTGGATCCTCTCTATGTATTTAGTCATACATATCGAATAATTACTTGCTGAATGAGTGGATAGAGGAACAATGGATGGATGGATGAATGGATGGATCGATGGGCGGGCGGATGGAGTTGAAGTCTGTAATTTGAATTCTTAACAAAATGCAACATACCATTCTCTTTTCAAGCTGTTCCACTCAGCCACGCTCCTGAGATTTCTCTTCTCCCTCAGGAGTCCAGCAAAGCTGCATATACCCTTCATGCTACAGTCCAAACTCCAGTCATTCTTTTAATGAAATGTGTGATACTGGAAACTGACTCTGATTGGTTCCTCCTGAAATATATGAACTATATATTTATATTTTCTTTTTTTTTTTTAAAGATTTTATTTATTTGAGAGAGAGAGACAGAAAGCACGAGAGAGAGAGAGAGCACGAGTGGAGGGGAGGACAGAGGGAGATAGAGAAGCGGGCTGCACATTAGCCAGGAGCCCGACACTGGGACTGATCCCAGGACCCCAGGATCCTGAACTGACCTGAAGGCAGATGCTTAACCAACTGAGCCGCCCAGGCGCCCCTATATTTTCTTAATAACCTTGGAGTGTATGGGCATTGTTTCTAGTTGCATCACTTATCCAAATTTTATCTAAGCTATAATTTTAAAAAAGACTTTAGTTATAAGAAAGGCAATTTTTTTCATAATAAAGACAAAAAATACATTTCAGAAAATGTGAGAGTTTAATGAAGCAAATACAAATCCTGCATAATTTGTCCATCCTGGTTAAATACTATAGAATACTATAGCTATTTTGTCTTTTTTCTATTCACTGCTTTTCCTACACATTCCACAACCTTGTGTGCACGTGTTCGTACATGTATAAATATCCTAAATTTTAAACATAACGTACTGAGGGCTTCAGAGGGGAGGGAGGTGGGGGATTGGGATAGGCCAGTGATGGGTATTAAGGAGGGCACGTATTGCATGGAGCACGGGGTGTTATACGCAAACAATAAATCATGGAACACTACATCAAAAACTGGTGATGTACTGTATGGTGACTAACATAACGCAATAAAAAATTTTAAAAAAACAAAAAAACCCATAACGTGATCCTCATGTCATTATAAAGACTTTCAAAGACTATTTCATTGTATGATCCCAAGTTCTGTTTTTGAGAATCACTGCTGATCGCCAACAGGATGCTGGGCACTCAGGCATATATTATACACCACTTTTAATATTTACTGCTTACTGAGCCAGGAAAAATAATACAAAGAGTGTCTTCCCTCAAGTAGTGCCATTTCTGAGTGGCTATGGTAGGTTCCAGAAGCAAGAGGTGAAACTGTAGAATAATTTGAATTTGGGGCAAACGTGAAAGGCTGTATCCCCAACAAATATACCCAGTTCAAACACTAGTGCACTGAGCGCACAGTTGTCTTAAGTAAATGTGTTCCTCCTAGATCTCTAGAACAATGAACTGGGAAAACCTTGGCAGACCAATCTTCTCCGAATTCCTAGCTATGAGAATGACTTTTATTTGCCTTCTTTTCTAGAGTGACCGTCTTCTTATCAAGGGCGGTAGAATTGTCAACGATGATCAGTCCTTCTATGCTGATATTTACATGGAAGATGGCTTGATAAAGTAAGTATGTAGAAACTTACCTTAACTTTTTGTGCTTCCTCTCTTCATTAGAGGCTCAGGAAGAAGCTTGCTTCTCTTTTGCTTCCTAGGCCTTTGATTCTCTGTGTTTCATTTCTTCTTCTTAAAAATGAGTCTGTATTTTTTTTTAAAGATTTATTTATTTGAGAGAGGGAAAGGGAGAGCACGTGGGGGAGGAGCCGAGGAAGCGGGCGAGAATCCTCAAGTGCACTCCCTGCTGAGAGTGAAGCCTGATGTAGGGCTCCGAGGTAGGGCTCCGTCTCACGACCCTGAGATCATGACCTGAGCTGAAACCAAGAGTTGGATGCTCAACTCACTGAGCATCCCAGGAGCCCCAAAGTGAATCTTTATTTTAACCTTTCGTTCTGGATACACATAATCCCTTAAAATGGGAGCTAGCCTTAATTTGTATGAATCTTGTGAATGAAATGTGAAATCTGAATTTGAGCAACCAAATGATGCTGCGGGCCCCTTTGTGCAAACTGTATTGATGGGCTCTCTGTGCATCTTAGAGAAGTGGAAGATGTGACTCTTGTCCTCTAATTTATTGAAAAAATGTGCACAAAATGACAGCACCTTAAAAATATAAGGCCTTGTGCTGTGGGTGTCAAAGGAGTTCAAGTGAAGATAAATGCACAGAAAGGAGAAATCCCTTCAGAGGATGGGGTGGGGCTGGAGAGGGCATTTGAACTGAGCCTTGACTTAGGTAGAACCTAGGTGGGCTGAGCACGGATGGGACATACATCTCAGACAAGATTTTCAAATGGATACTGCAGGGATGTGTTACTAGGTGTCCGTAAGCAGCGTAGCCAGGTTCCCTTTTTCTGTGGGCTCCCTACCTAGTAACCTGTAAAAGAGGATTTGGTCTACACATAGCCTTTCATCACAGAGAGTGAGCTACGCCCTCATGCTGAAAAGATATTGTATAAGATCAGTGTATCCAGTCCATCTTATTAGCCATCCCTGGCCTTGTTCCATTTTATTTTTACATTTGTTAAACTCACTGGCTTGTGTAAGATTCTGGCCATCGTGGCTCTCTTCCTTCTCTTTGAAGACTGGGCTTAGGCATAACTTTCTGTAGGTGGCTATTTCTCGTCAGCCCCCACGTCTAGGCTGGTTTCCCTTCTCGTGCCTTTCTCAGTCCCAGCGGTGCTGACACTGTTAGGCACAGCAAGCACCCTGTCCTGTTCATCTCCATATCTGAGCGCTTAACTCAGTACTTAACACGGAGACACTGTTATAAGAGCTACCTTTTAGTGACAAGGTAGTGTGTGCCAGGTGCTGTTAAATGTTTTACATGCCTCATTCCATTTAATCTGCCAGCAATCCCACAAAGCAAGTACTATTACTACCCTTTTTCTCAGATGAGAAGAAAGAGGAACACAGGGAGGAAGTAATTTACTAGCGATCAGCATATTAATCAAGTTCATTGAACTTATGAGTGAATGGATAAATAAATGTGCAAGAATGGAGATATCCTGTTTAGTCGCCTTACCTACATATAAACACTTTTTCATATTAGGAATAGGAGATACGGAAACAGTAGGCAAGCTAACCAGTGTGAAACAAGAAGTTCTTTGAAAGATAAGCCCCAGTTGATCTTATATTTTTCTCTTACTAAACAATTATTGTATATAGTCGGCTGTCTTTGGAGATAGCAGGTTCCCTCATTTAGAGATTTTCAGAGATGGAAAAAAAGGTAGCACCTAATACTCCTTCCTCATTTCAGAGCTCATGATGGGCATCACTAATTGATCACAGCACTTTTCACAGTTGAGCCTGAAATACAGGCCCAGAATCCGTCTTCCCACAGCGAGTCAGGCATCTACGACCAGAGTTGACTATGTAAATCCCTTTTGCCATCTCTATTAGAATAGACTAGAAGGCCACTTGCCAAGGGTGTTATGGAAGAGATGTAACCTTTGGATGTGTGTGCTGGTGGTAGAGAGAAGGGTGGATCTTCATCCAATCCTGACATTTTCTTCAAAAACATTCTGAAATCGCAGAGCGTAAAAACAGAAATAATTCCCTCCAGTTGTCACAGAGCTGTTTGTCTATCTGTGACTGTTTGTGGAGTGTCTGCAGTGTGGAAGGTGGTTGGCTAAAGCATGGGACCCATGCTATGTCACATGCTATGGTGGCTGTCATCGGGACCCACATCTGCCCCCAGGACCTTGCAGTCTTTTCGGGGGGCATAACATGACCAGGTACTAGCAGCAATGAGGGTTAAGGTAGTAGAGGAGATGAGATTCAGGGGGAAGGAGGGTGCTATGTGGGATTAGCATGGTTATTAATTATCATAGCTGATGCTTGCTGAATTTTCCTGTGCCTAGCAGTGTTCCGTGGGCTTAACACCTACTAACAATCTGCACGACATTTTTATTTTACAGAGGAAGAAATTAAGACCAGTGAGGTTAAGCAACTTGGCCAAGGTCGTAAAGCTAGTAACTAGTGGAGCCAGGATTGTGAACCCACATAGCCTGCATCCAGGGCAGATCTCTACTCTTAATTATTAGACCTGGCTGTCTGTCGGGATTTGACCAAGGAGGGGAGATGGAAGCCAAGCCTTCAAGGATTCATATGGCCTTGAGTGGCTCCGTGGAGGAAAAGGGGGGAAGGCATTTCTGTTTCAGACATGGTATTCCACTCGTTTTCAGAACTGGCGGAAACACCCAAGCAGACACACACACACACACACACACACACACACACACACGGGCTGGGTAACTAACTCTTCATGCCCTTGGTTCTCAGTTTACCTCAGAGGAAGATCAGGGAGGGAGAAAAATGGGAACATCGTGGCCAGTATCTGGACTCTAATGGAGGTACAATCAGAGGCTGCATTTTTTCCACAGCGTGTTTTGAATTGTGGTGGCTCTGGAATGGCCCAGTGGGGATGTGGTGAAGTTGAACTCTTAGAGATGTCAGGAATACTTTATTTTAGTTGCAGAACTTTGATTTTGGAAGGCCAGTGGTGGCCTTCTTACTGTCCCGAGAGGGTGTCTGTCTCGGCTCGCTGTGAACAAAAGGGGAACGTGTTCGTGCCACTGGTAGTGGGGTACAGGTCTCCCCAACGTAGGACGTGTTTAATAATAATGTCGAGGCTTGTGAATCTTAAGTCTCCCTAGAATTAACTGGCCATTTAAACCAAGGGTGTGAAGTCACCTATAAACCAAGCAACATCAGGCGGTCTAGGAGGTGACATCTGGCCAGGAGTAGTTGTCTTTGTCACTTGCCTGGTGTAGGTAGTGTGTCTCTGGAGTACTCATCAGCTTCCTCCCCACCTAAGTCCCCCTTTCTTCCTCCTGGGGATGCACTGAAGCTTCCTGGGCAAAGGTGTGTCTGGTAGAGGTTGTCACCATCACCTTCCTTGGCTTGACGCTTCTGCTGAGACGCCCCCCAGCTGGGCGTCTGTGTCTTCCGCTTCCTCCTTTGAATCTGCCTTTGGCTGTGACTGACAGATAAGTTATCAGGGAAGGGTGGAATTGGGAGTGAGGACTGACGTACACAATGACCCCAACAGATTCCTCTTGTCAGGAACACAGATGGACTCACTGAAGAGGATAGCCAAGTTCACATACGTATTCTTTAAATGATTCATTACTTCCTTCAGTCTCTCCTAATGCTTCATTATTTTACATTCTCCTAATCCTTTTCCAAATGTTACTTTCCACCCTTCACTCAGATAAAGAACAAAATGAAAGGGATACCAAAAACACCTATTCTTAAAAAATTATTTCTTACACACCCTCTATTATAGACACTGTCCCACCCGTGGGGTTGCAGCACTAAGCCAGGACACGTGCACACTGTTCCACCAAGCAGCAGATCAGCTCGTTTTGCGCCTATAAAGTTGTTTTCTGGGTGTACACCTGTCTTTATTTGCTTTTAGATTGTTAAGCTTGCGAATCACTTGCAAAGGCCGTTCTAATACAAGTTGCCTCATCTAAAATCCTTACAGTACTATGTTTGTCTTCAAAGTCGCTCTTTTAAGTGACCAGTTGCTTCCCTGTCTCACCAGGCAAATCGGAGACAATCTGATTGTCCCTGGAGGAGTGAAGACCATCGAGGCCAATGGGAAGATGGTGATCCCTGGAGGCATCGATGTCCACACTCACTTCCAGATGCCATACAAGGGAATGACCACAGTGGATGACTTCTTCCAAGGGACGAAGGCTGCCTTAGCGGGGGGCACCACCATGATCAGTGAGTCGCCTGACCCTACATGCTCCTGGTCCCAACAAGTGACTGTTTCACTGACGTCACAACCCCTGTGCTCTCTGGCAGTAGCTTATACACGTCTCTCAGTTCAGTGTACAGACCTTCTGCCTGATGGGACCTGAGGAAAGCAGGGGCTAGGGAGGACCCTGGCAGCTCCCTGAAATTGCCTAGAGGAGATTCACGAGGCCAGGGAAATAGCTGTCCTCTCTCGTCCGCCTCAGAGCAGGGGCTGGGTATACCGTGGGTGGGGAATCGGCAATCATCTCTGGGCCGGACACTGGGAGAAGTGTGGAGAAGGGCCCTACATTATTTTAGCACTTCCAGCTCGGGCCTGGGGCAGGCGGGGACAGAGCGCGCGGGCAGAGCGCTGTCAACGGGACTCAGTGTCCCCGCGAGGGAAAGATAACGGGGACCTGCTGTGCTTGAGGAACTCGTGGGGTTTGGTGGCATTTACTGTTATCTGGTCTGCCCTGGCTCTTGATCAATTCCTATCTGAAGGTGGGGCAAGTGGTGGTGGTTTCCTTTGGTTTTTGTTTCTGTTTTTCTCTTTCTTTTCTTTTCTTTTCTTTTCTTTTCTTTCCTTTCCTCTATTGCAATTCCAGAGAAACCTAGGGAGTTGCGTGCCATTGCTTCTCTTCTCTTCTCTTCTCTTCTCTTCTCTTCTCTTCTCTTTTCTTTTCTTTTCTTTTCTTTCTTTTTCTCGGAACTATTGCAATTCCAGAGAAACCTAGGGAGTTGCGTGCCATTGGATTACGGAACAGATAACATTCCAGGGCAGTCCTTCCTGTCCCAAAGGAATCCCAAGGAATTGGGTCCCATCCCAGTCCTGGGCCTAAACTTGGTCAGCAAGAGCACTGTTTATTTTACCACCGTGTGCACCCATCCAAGGACACAGAACAGCCTGAGCTGTGGAGTTGCTCATTGTCCTTGGGCTCCTTTTGACGGGAGCCCTGCAAGGTTGAGCTCCAGCAAGCTGGGTGTGGAAACCCGGGAAAATTGCATCAAGGCCATAAAAGGTGCAATTCAGGGAGACTGAAGCTTTTCTCCAGCTAAAGGAAGGAAGCCAGCTGACTTCTTAGCAGCCGCCTGCCCACAGAAGCCCTGATGTAGGTCCATACGTCAGTGATGCAGCTCCTTGCGTCTGCTTTCTGAGAAGCACACTGGGCTGCCTGGGGTAGGAGGCTGAGGAAGTGAGTGATCTTGGCTTGGCTTTCTGCCTTCCCGGCCAGCAGCTGGACCTGTTCAGTATCCGGGGAGTGTGTATTGTGCTTGGTCTTCTAGGTTAGGGAAGGAGCTGGAGGGGGGTCAGAGTTGTACGTGATGAGAGAAAACCATACCAAGAAATCCAAAGCTGTACATGTCCTTCATAGATAAATTAAGACCCTGGATATGCAGCAAGAGAAGAAAACCCATAAAGCCCCCATCACTGTTACGGTTTGGCTATAGTTTCCTTCCCGTGAAGCAGAAACAGGATCATAATAGACATACTGTGTCTTAGTGGTGTTTTAGTGTATCATTTCAGTAAAAAATCCTGGCAGGGATGTCTTTCCATCCATTATCTTTTTATTCCACTACAGCATTTAAAATGGGTGCCTGCTCCTCCATTCTATGAAGGTGTATTTATCATTTAGTTAAACTTCTCTATTGTTGTAGATTTTGATGGTTTCCAGTTTTTCACTTAAATAAACATAAATAATGTTTGCAGTGGCAAACATCTTTGGCACCCACGTTTTGCAAATGGCATGTCGATTTCCTTGGAAATAATTCTTTGGCATGGGAATAATCATCGTGTTAAGGTATGAAAAATATCGAGTTGTTATGTGTATTTCAAAATTTTTCTTAGGAAAGTTGTACCAATTTGCACTTCTCCACAACTGCCCGAGAGAGCTACGGGAGTGGCAGTCTTGTCTTATCCTCCTCAGTTGTAAATGTCATTATATTAAACAGTGTTGTCCACGTTGCAGGTACTGTGGAAGTAGATTTGGGTCTCAAAAGAAAACATATTCTTTTTTTTTTTTTAAGATTTTATTTATTCTAGAGAGAGAGAGAGCAGGGGGAGGAAGAGAGGGAGAGGGACAAGCAGACTACACATTGAGCTTACTGCAGGGCTTGATCTCAGGACCCCAAGATCGTGACTTGAGCCAAAACCAAGAGTCGGACACTTAACTGACTGAGCCACCCAGGCGCTCCAAGAAAACATATTCTTGACAAAAAGTTTATATGGAAATAAGATCTGTGGGCTGAGCATCAGGTTCGTGACACTGGCTCTTTCCTGTGGCAGTAAACACAGGATGTCACTGCCCTGTTACCTGGCATCACTTTAATTACCCTCCTTCCACCCTCAAAAGGGAGTCTGACTTGCTTCACTAGCAGTGACTTCCCATAATTCTGGTAATAATGGCACCTAGTAGGTACTCATTGACATTATTGAGCACTTACTATGTGCCAGACATCGGGTGAGATGCTTTTCATGCAT
Organism: Ursus maritimus; assembly: GCF_017311325.1. Classification (NCBI taxonomy): domain Eukaryota; kingdom Metazoa; phylum Chordata; class Mammalia; order Carnivora; family Ursidae; genus Ursus; species Ursus maritimus. Next base: position 47,545,300 of record NW_024426663.1, read on the forward strand.
TTTGCCATTTAATCATACAACAAAGTTAGAAGGAAGGAACTATGACATTCTGCCCTCTACCCCACTGAGCCCCGATCTCAAGGATGAGAAAACTGGGGTTTAGAGAAGCTAGTAGCTTGTCCAAGAGCAACACGGGTAAGTGACAGTTAAATGATCAGCAGTCTGGAAACTGCCAGGGAACACTTTCTAACGCTATGCACAGGAAGTAGAGGCTTTGCAGCCTTAGCTAAGCAAGCAGGAGCAGGCCTGTGCAGAGGGGAGCAGAGGCCGTGTCAGTGACTTACCCATCTGGGGCCTCTGTCGTTCAGTTGACCACGTGGTGCCCGAGCCCAAGGCCAGCCTGACGGAGGCTTATGAGAAGTGGCGAGAGTGGGCGGATGGCAAGAGCTGCTGCGACTATGCCTTGCACGTGGACATCACCCACTGGAACGACAGCGTGAAGCAGGAGGTGCAGAACCTCATCAAGGACAAAGGTGAGCCCCGTGTGCCCTCCTCCCTTCTTTTTTTTTTTTTTTTAAAGATTTTATTTATTTATTTGACAGAGATAGAGACAGCCAGCGAGAGAGGGAACACAAGCAGGGGGAGTGGGAGAGGAAGAAGCAGGCTCCTAGTGGAGGAGCCTGACGTGGGGCTCGATCCCATAACTCCGGGATCATGCCCTGAACCGAAGGCAGACGCTTAACCTCTGTGCCACCCAGGCGCCCCCCTCCTCCCTTCTTGCTCGGAGCCTGGACGCTTGAGCGTGAGTGCTAGGTGAGGGTACCACTGCGTTCCAGGCACTTTGTCTTGGTGTACGCCATCTCCCTCCTTATGAGAGCCTCAGAATAAGGATGATTATCTCAGTTAGCAGATGGAGAGCCTGAGGCTCAGAATAAGTGGCCCAGGATCACAGGGCTAGTTAGCGGTAAATATACCCAAAGTCTGTACTCTTCACCTCCATGCAACACTGCCCATTAGAGGAAGAAACTGAGGCCAGGAGAGGTTAGCATCTTCTAGAAGGTCACACAGCTACTAAATGTGAGATTAGGAATTTTTAACCTTTGTAACTTGCGCTCTAAAGATCAAACCATTATGGTTCTCAAACAGTGTTATACTCAGGAAAGGCTATGGCACTTGTGGGAGCGAAGATGTGTTCGTACTCAGGCTAGGAGCTTAGGACATGGAAATGTGTGTGTCCTCTCAGTGGGTACATGATTTGGGTTTCCCTGGTCGTCTTAGATTCTTCTGTTCTCTACTTCCTTCTACCTTTCAATCATCAGATATTTCACGTACACGCACTACCCCCTCATACACACAAATAGACCCGCAGTGTGCTCAGCATCATAACGTCACCTGGGGGATTTAGGGACATGTAAGGAATGGTCTCTGCTGAGCGTGCAAGGCCAGAGGAAGCAGGCCAGTGAAGAGCTACAGGATAAATGCCACAGGGTGCTGGATAGTGTTGTAATAGTAATAGCATTACACTAATTTCATCACAATCATGGTCTAATACTAATGTAATAAGATGTATTGTTATAACACTAAATTAATAATACTGTTCTCAGTGAGCTGCCTGGATGCGGATGCCGGAGTGCAGTGGAAAGAGTGAGCTCTGGGTTGCAGGGGAGGGGAGAGGATAGGCTCCCAGGGTCCACGTCCCTCCTCATCCGACGAGCTCTGCCCAGACCTTCTTGATCCAGGATATGAGATTGCAACCCCCCTCCTGTCTTGTGATTCCTTTCACACCATGCATCTCAACTGGGGTAGAAAATGGAACGGCTTTAACGCCCACTTCCCTTCCAAGGAGCCCGGGTCATTCCGCAGATGATGCAGAGGCTTATGGGAAGGGTAGTGTTGGGAAAAGCTGCCCCAAGCTGAACCATTCTGGGTAGGGAAGTTCTCACATTACAACCCGCTTTTGGCCTGGAACACTGTGGGCTGAGATGGCCCTAATGGTTGGAGACCAAAATTATCCTCCTTTCCTCAAAATGACTCTCTGTTTGTTCCCCAGCCCCACCTATTTATATAAATTACTACATTAATAGCCTATTTGGGAGTGAAAAATTAAATAGCGCTTTCGTTATAGCCCTTACAGCTTAGATATTTAAGCACACGGTGCACCTTGACTTCTGCCCCTTAGCTCCGTTAGTTCCCCGAGGATGTGGTCTCCATCCTCGATGCAGACCCCTGCACAGGCTCTAGTGTGGAGCAGGCATTCCTAAAGTGGCGAAATAAACCCATCCCAGGAGCTGCATTAATGAAGCTCAAATATGGTGCCAGGTCTGGTGCTGAGCCTTTGGTATCTGTTGTCTCACTGAACGTTTCCAACTGCCTTCCGAAGTAGGCTGTGGTCATTTTTCCATGTTACAGGTGAGGAGACGGAGAGGTGAGGTATCCCAAGCTCACTGAGCTAGTAGGTGCTGCTGCCCCCGATTCTCGGTGCTGTATCCTGCCTCGAGCAGTAGCAAAGCTTACTGACTCCCTGGGCTGGGGGACGGGGGAACGGGGGGATGGGGAGGCAAGACAGAGGCGTAGCAGAGCTCCTTCTGCTGTGACACCACGTCGGCATTGCTGCTTCTGCACGGGAGGCGAGAATGGAGAATGGGAAGCAACTGCTTTATATTGGACGGGCGCCTGTCATGCACTTGGACCCCACGGCCGACGGGAGCAAAGGAAGGAGAGTGGATGTGATGTGCTAATGGTTTTTTCTTCCTGTTTTCCCTCCCTTCCCTCTCTTGCAGGGGTTAACTCCTTCATGGTTTACATGGCCTATAAGGATTTGTATCAAGTGTCCAACACAGAGGTAACAAGCCATTGCTGTGTGGTTTGGGGTAGCTGGATGGGTTTCCCATTGTTGCCGATGACCTTGGCTCTTGGAGCGTGAGTCACTGTGGTCTCTGTGGGAGACTGTTGGGCCAGAGTGCTTCTTAAGGCCCTCGCAGTCCACACTACATTTTAAATAAGGGAGCAGGCAGGGTGCCCATGGCAAGGCAGTCCAGGAGCTAGAATTTCCACTGGCAGCAGCTTTCTCAGAAGGACAAGAGGAAGGGCATGCCGAAATCTCCAGCTGCCACACCAGCCCTAAACCCTGCAGGAGTTCAGCAGAAGTATGAGGTGCTCTGCCTCGCAGGATTAAGAGGGCCTTCTGCTGTTTGGGCGAATAGCTTGTCTCTGACTTTCCCTGAGACATTCTCATGGCATGTGTTGGTTTGAGATGAATCTCACATTTTCAGAGGAAATACAAGGAATGAATTCCCATCCCTCCTGGGTAGGAGGTGGGGGGGAGGTCTACCTTGAAGGGTTAGGGAATAGGGGTGCCAGCTTTCCTTCGAGCTTCTGGCCAGGCTGTAGCAGCTCTCAGGAGCACTTGTCGAGAAGGACCATTAAAAACGTGCTGGAGGCAGCGTAGAAGGCTCGACAGCACGTTGTTGTACATTTACCCTGTCGGCTGGGGAGACATGACATGTTCTTCACAGAGAGTTTCCTAGAGTTCCTGTGGACTCACACTTCTTGGTCGTGCATGTTTTAGTCTGTGTTTCTTGTCCTAATCACTGATTTTCTCTGGCTTTCCTCATTTGTTTTACTTGTGGCCCTAGTGATGGACCCCTGTGTGAAGTTGTTGAAAGCCTCAGTGGTTGGTGAAGCTGACAGCAACTCCTTTCTCTTTCAGCTTTACGAGATCTTCACCTGTCTGGGTGAGCTGGGAGCCATTGCGCAAGTCCACGCAGAGAATGGGGATATCATTGCCCAGGTAACGCCGCGCAGCCCTGGGTGTGCTCTCTGCACGGGCTTGGATCCCCGGCCCGTCTCTCTCCTTGTTCCTGCAGTATTGCATGAGCTTTTCATGGGCGTGAGGCTCGGTCCCAAACCCTCTGCTAAAAACAGCACCTGCCCCAAAGAACTTCCCAGGCTAGGAGGAGGCAATGAAGGGAAGCAAGGGAGAAAGCCGAGGGTGCTGTGAAAAGGGGGACTGTCTGACCATCCAAGGGGATCAGAACAGGCATCCCGGAAGAGGTTTTCCAATTGGGCCATTTAGTGGGAGAGTGTTGCTGATTCTCTTTGAAAAGTGAGTCCAAGCTACGTGACAGTCTCTGTCCTAGGGAAGAACCCTCAGGCAGTGCTTCTCAGAAATCCGATCCAGGACTGCGGAGCTCACGGCTTTAGGTAATAAAGGTAATAAAAATCTTGTGGGGATCAGACATCCCACTGGTTTCCTAGAAGTTGTACTGAGAAACCTGAGGCAAGAGTGAGGAAAGCGAGGCCCCAAGACCCAAAGTGATGGTTTATGAGGAAGCAGAAGGCACTCTCTCCATCTCCCGGGTCACTTAATGGGCTGGCTGCCCAGATGTGTCTTAGCCAGGGTCTTCTTTACCTCAGAAGCATTCAAGATTGGCCTCTACTAGGAGGAGGCCGCTAGAAGAGTGGGAGCTCTCTTGGTCCATATAATAACATTCACAGCTAAAACCATTATTCATTCTTTCAGAGAGTATTTCCTGAGCGCTTTGTGCCAGGCACGAGTTTACTGAGGGGAACCAAAACAGACACACTCCATAGCTTGCTAGTCCTTGGGCTGAGACTTCATTTTAGAAGTCGTGCAGGACTTGGTGAATGTGGTCAGCAGGGTGTGGGAACCATGAGGCCGACCCTTGTCTCAGACCTGTGAACATCAAAGAGCAGGTACCATGTTGTGAGCCCTTCCGGCCGTGTGCGAGGCGCTGGTGCGCGCTGTAGTGTGTTCTCACTCTTCACCTGGCCCTTCAGAGATGGCTACCATCTACCCTGTTTTGTAGAGGAGAACTTTGGGCTCAGAAGGATGCAGTCACCGGCCCAAGGATCCCAGCCGGTAACTGGGAGAAGAAAATCTTAGCTCTGAGGTGGTGTGGCTTCGCCAGAGTCGGTGCGTCCTGGGCCTGTTGCCCCAGCAGTCCCGCTGCAGGCCCCCCAGAGAGACAGCATGTCCCCGCAGCGCGGGGCTCCAGCTGCTAGGATTTCAGACTCTGGGTGTTATCTCATGAGCAGAGGAGGTGAGCTAAATGTGTCGTTTCCTCTTGCTGACCAAGGAGATTCATTAGTCAGGCCCCTGACAGCCTTCTCCCACGTCCCCCACACACTCAGAGATAATGAAATCATTTTCCAGAGAGGGTCCGGTGCTCACAGGAGGCATCCCCGTGGTGCTAGAGCTTCACTCCTCCTCTTGCTCTCCATTTTCAGCACAGCAGCCAGAGGACCCAGCCCTCCTTCCAGATGCCCTAGAAACCAAACTCCCCACTACTTCCTCCAAGGCCCTGTGGAGGCAAACAGACTCTAGTGCTAAGCCCCCTTTCCAGCTTCCTCTGGTGGCCCCTTAGCACCAAACTGTCTCTGGTTCCCCGCCCCCCCCGCCCCCGTCCCCTCTCTTCCCTACCTTGTCAAGGATCTGTTCTCAGTCAGGGAAAGAATAAGGGCATTTTTCCATTTGGGTGAGTTTCTTGTGGGTATTTATTATATTCAGATTGAGCTGAAAGATTTTATCACATTGTCGAAATGAAGGCAGCTGCTGTATTCAGCCTTGATGCAGAAATCACCAAAGAGCAAGAAGAAATCTCCTCATGGGTACCAGCCATGGAGATTTTCAAAAGTTTCAAGCCGGCAGGACCATCTGAGAGGGTAGCCTCTTTAGCCGTTCATCTCACAGTAGTTCCTGAGCACCTACTATGTGCTGAGCCTTGGAGAGGGAAGATGAAAAAAACAGGGTTCCTGTCCTCTTGGAGCAAACCAAAATTGTGTCATTACCCAAACTGGGATGTAATTACAGCCATGGTCAGTGCCTCAAGGTGCCCACGCCCCCCCCCCCCAGGTAAGGTGGCTTCGAAGGGTCTTTGCGTCCCCTTCCTAACCTTCCAGCTGTAGGGACACCAGGGCGTTTAGACTGGGACTTCCCAGCAGGAGCAGCGCATTAAAATCACCTGCGGAGCGTGGGGATTCCTGGGATTCTCGTGGCTGCAGAGATGCTGGTGTAGGAGGTCGGCACTCAGCTTCAGGCACGTGATGCAATGTCCTGGGAGACCGCTCCTGGAGCGCGCTCCCTCCTGTGCGCGGGGCCAGCACCCTTGGACAAGATCGACGTGAGAGTGTCAGATGAGACAGAAGAGGCTTTGTAGTTGGACACCTCGACCTTTGTGTGACTTCAGGAGACGACACAGAGCAGAAGCTCTCCAGAGTTCAGAAGAAACTGGGTTCAGTGCAAGTTTCGAGAAATGGAACAGTAAGAATGAGAAGTGAAGGTTCTTTGCTGCAAAATCAGCCTGTGGCCTTTTTTCTAATCCTGTAGAGCTGGAGACGGTGATCATGCCTCTTCTCACAATTGCTTCGAGTGTGTGCATCTTTCTTCCTATACCTTTAAAAAGATTTATACTATTAGAAACAAAATAAAAACAACAATGACAAAAAATAGTTCTTCTTGTGCAGAGAGAAGGACTCCTTTCCTTTCTACACATCTCCTACTTCCAAAGAGCCACAAGGCTTCGTTCAGGTCACTCTCCCTCGTCTCTCCCTGCACAGCGCCCAGGTTCATTGGCACTGGCCTCAGTGCTTGGAGAGTGAAGCCCAGCAAAACTACAGACACGGCAGCTTAGGAGTCCTGCCAGTCCCAATTAGCCCACGTGTGTGTTCACTGCCCAGCCACCTGCTCCTTCCAGAAAGCTGGCCATAGTCTGAAGAATTTAGCCATCAGCTGTGAGGGGTAGGCAATTTTGTCACAAAACAGACTAATTAAATAGAATCGGACCGTAAGACCGAGTCAGGTAATGCTGTTTGGAGGCATTGTTTCATCTGGTTAAATTCTGAGTCTGTTTGTTGCAGCCATCCATTTAAACGACAAGAAAGCCCGAGGGCTTTGTTAGAGCGCAGATCCCCAGAATGTCACCTCTGCATTCCGATTTGGAGAGGGCCAGACAGCTGCACGGCTACAAAAGCAAGCCGGGCGATTCTGATGTAGGGGGAGGCGACTAGACCTTGTGAAACACAGCAGGAAGCTGTAAGAAGTCAGTGAGTTGGTGTGACTTTTGATGTGTAACAGCGACAAAATTCTGATGCTCTAAGTGACTGCCGTCCTTTTAATAAAAAAAAAAAAAAGCTACCCTGAAACGTTTTTTTCTCCTCTTAGTTAAGACTTGACCCTATTTTATAATTCCAGATGGAGCATTAACAAAGGTATTCAACATACACGTCTTATTCTTTTTGTTCCCTTGGACCCTTTTCTTCAGATTAAGATACCAGCATAGTTTTTCCATGCCTCAGTGGAGCTTATCTCAAAACTGTTCTCGGTTCTTTTCTTGCTGTAGGAGCAAACCCGGATGTTGGAAATGGGGATCACTGGCCCAGAAGGCCATGTGCTGAGCAGACCAGAGGAGGTGAGTTGTGGGGGGCCGGGGATGGGGCTGGAGGAGGGGGCAGGACAGCCGTGGAGGTGCTCTGTTTTTCCATCATCTTCTGGGAGACTCGTGTTCCTACAGTCCCCAGCAGCCTGGTAAATGGCCTGCTGCTCGTTTGACACTTGGAGTGTTTGTGTTTGGCCTGCCTCCCCCAGGTATGTGCTTACACGGGGTAGGAGCAAACCTTGAGGAAAGGTGGGGAGAGTCTGTGAATACCAGACAGCAGTATTGGATCATTTCTTCCAAAGAGCACATATGATGGACCAACTCAAGGGACTCAGAGAAAAGTAGAAAGCAACATGAGGGAAATGCGTACTTGTGACCCCTTGTCTCTCTAAAGAGAACTCAAGGTGGAGGGTCTTCCACACTTACTCATTTGGAGAGGTAAATACCTAAATCCTTTCTTAATCAGGGTCCATCTCAAAGACATTTCCGCTTCCTCCCTGATTCCATATTATATTCTGAGTCCTGCAAAATAAAATATCAGCCATATGGGTAGTAGGTGGAGTGGGTGTTTCATAGACATTATGTCTATCGATTTGTTGTAAGGTGATGAGTAAGTCTGCATATGGGCGTTTCCCTCGTGTAAAATGAATGATGAATAGAGTAGGGCCTGCTTAGTAGCTGACGAGTGAATAGATGCTAACTAGTGGCTGATCGCGTGTGTTTGGGATGTCGGCAGCTTCAACTGCTGGCACAGGGTGCAGAACGGGGCCTTGGCTGGCCACATGGCTGACAGCATACCGGCTTTGGGAGGCCAGCCCGGGAGTGGCGCCTGGAGTGCCTTCAGGGCCCTCTGTGCAAGTGGCCTGAGCCCAGCTCCTGCCCTGTCGCCCCAGCCCCCCCCACTCTGCAGAAGGCAGAACCAGAAACAAGTGATTCCTGTGGCCTCTTTTAGAGGCTTTTAAAAATTAAAAGGTCACTCACAGACAAATGTTCCTATCATAAACATTCGAGGACTTTTTACGAGCTGAATACAGTTGTGTCACTCATGCCCAGCTGGAGAAGCAGAACTGTCAGCACTCGTGAAACTCCTCAGCATCTAATGACATTGTTGTTCCCGGTTAAAATCATTTATCCTTATTTCACAGCATTCCAGAAAGGTCTGGCTCCGGAATATCAGGCCCCTTCTATGGAACGCTAGCCCGTACCCGGCGCTGTGCTAATTACCTTAGCTGTCCTTGATGCTGCTCAGGGTGCTGGGCACTACTGTTGGGCGAAGAAGCGAAGGCTCAGGGGGTTAAGCCCCTAGCTGCTCCCATGTGAAGGACTGGAAAGCTGTTTACGCGGCGTGAGCGGGCCGGGGTGATCGGCACTGTTTGTGAAACTTTCCCTAAATGCTGGTCGCGGCAGAGATTTGCTGGCAAGATGGGTTTGTGTAGCAGCAGCCAGGGGATTTCTGAGCGAAGTCTATTTTTGTTCCTTGGTTTGTTTTCCCAACCCCTCCCCACCCCACTCCTCCTGTTCCCGTCTCCTTTTTAGTAAAAAGCTTCTCAGCTGTAGATCTGGACAACCCTGAAAGCCCTTTTGGGTGAAGCTGCAGGGTGATGTCACCTTCCAAAGATAGTCATGTTGTCAAGGTGCAGAAGAACCCGCAGAGCTGGGAGGGGGTGGGACCCGAGGGGCCAGACTGAGGCCGTGGGGAGTGCAGTGGGCAGCACAGGTGTGAAGAAGGCGGGATGGGCGGAGGGGGGGCCAGCCCCTCTTCGGTTCGGAGCACACTCTGCTACCATCTCAGCACACCCTGTGCAGAGAGAGCTGAACCTGAGCTTTGCTCCCGAAGTCCGGTGCTTCAGGAAGGTGGCCATATTCATCTGTGGTCAGAGGCTCCAGGGGCTCGTCCCCTTGGAAGCAAGTGCCGCTTGGGGGATGCCAGCAGGCAGGACCCGCCAAGTTCTAGAGTCTGTTTCCTGAACTACACCCACCAAGGGCAGTGGCTGGTTTGCGTTATGCAAACACCGGGCATCTGCAAGCTGTTTTTGGTATTTTTTTAAAGTGTTGGGCTGCATAGGCTGACCAGAATGTCCTATCCATCCAACATGGAACTATTGCCGATTGAATGGGAGAATGCCAGCATCATTGCTTTGGGCTGAATCGGACTGCCTTGGGCTTTGGGCAGTGACACAGGCTCTCCCACACTGGCCAGGAGCTGTGATGAGCAATAAGACCAACAGCCCGCCTGCCAGGCTCACTTGCCTTGTCCCAGGGGCAGGTCAGGTGCCTTAAAGGATGAGCTCTTAGAATCCTCACAACAGCCCTGTGTGCCAGGTCCTATTACTGTCCCCATTTTACAGACAGGAAACTGAGGCTTTGGGAGGTTATGTACCATACCCGAGGTCGCCCAGCTTGTCTGTGGCAGAACCAGAACCCAGACCCAGGCCATTTGAAAGAACCTGAGCTCTAAAGACCGTTTGTTAATAAAGTAAGGGGAAACTCATTATTTCTTATTGAATAAATCCAACCAAGTTGGCTAGCGTATTTGAACATGTAGATTCTACCTTGGAGGGGATGGAAGAAATCGAGAAGAAGAGAACCCTCTGCTGAGAAGCCTGGGACTCATTTTCTTTTTAAAGATTTTATTTATTTATTGTAGAGACAGAGAGAGAGAGCACAAGTGGGGGAAGGGACAGAGGGAGAGGAGAGGGAGAATTTCAAGCAGAGGTCACACTAAGTGTGCAGAGCCTGACGTGGGGCTCAGTCCCACAACCCTGAGATCATGACCTGAGCTGAAATCAAGAGTCAGCCCCTTAACTGACTGAGCCACCCCAGTGCCCTGGAAGCCTGGGAATTATCAGTGCAAGAAATGCCTGCTGGGATGGCCACCTCTGACTGAAAAGGATTTGATGTCTAATCACCTTTACTGGTTATTATTTCCATATTGGTGTTGGGATGCTTTGCCAGAGAATCTGTCTGGGAAGACTGGGGAGCAAAAGCTTCCATCACATGAAGCCACTGGGATCATGACAGGGAGAGGAGGGAAGCAACCTAGGAAGGTGAGGGCGAGACTCTGAGACGCCAAGTGAAGCGCCACAGCGGGGACGTGGTGGGTTGGGGCCCTCTAACTGCAGACCCTCTGGGCTTTGCAGCTCGGTGCTTCGCTACATTCTCAGCTTACAGAGGCAGGGGAGTGGCCCCTAAGAGGCTTGTGCTTCTCTTGACTCCCGGGACTTCTTTTTGCAGCTGGAAGCTGAGGCTGTGTTCCGTGCCATCACCATTGCGAGCCAAACCAACTGTCCACTCTACGTCACAAAGGTCATGAGCAAGAGCGCGGCGGACCTGATCTCGCAAGCCAGGAAAAAAGGTGATTGGTGCTCCCAAGGGCTCAGCACCAGCCATGTGGCTCCTTCCCCCCTCTGGCTGTCCTGTGGGAATGTGCTTATTTTACTCCTTGCCTTGCTCTCTGGGAAGCCCTTCCTCCGTGTTAGTGCAGAGGGTCCTGTGTGGATGGCAGGACTCTGGCATTTCTCCCACTTGGTGGGTGAGTTTACTAGGCTCAGGAAGGGCAAGTTGTTTGTCTGGGATGACACAGCTTCGATCAGTGTTTTGAGGCGTCTTTCTTTTTTTTTTTTTTAAGATTTTATTTATTCATTTGAGACGGAGATACAGAAAGAGAGAGCATGAGCAGGGGGAGAGGCAGAGGGAGAGGGAGAAGCAGACTCCTGGCTGAGCCAGGAGCCAGACGTGGGGCTCGATCCCAGGATCCTGGGATCATGACCTGAGCCGAAGGCAGGCACTTAACCATCTGAGCCAGCCAGGTGCCCCAGGTGTCTTTCTTCCTCCCTTTGATCCTTCATTGTCAGTTCACATTATCTGAGCTTTATAAATGGACATACTAGTCAAGATTATAGTGGGTGCAGAAGTCAAAGATCCAACTCAAATGGACTTAAAAGTAAATTATTGGTTGAAGGTGTTTCAGGCATAGCTGGATCAAGGGGTTTCAACAATGATGTTGGGGCTCTATCACTCTTGATCCTTTCTTGTCTCTGTTTTCCTCTCTTTTGGCTTCATTTTCAGGGTGAACAGTGACAAGAGTAAATGCTCAGAGGCACCCGTTGTCCTCAGCATTCAATGGGGGGGCATCCATCAAAGATGGAGCTTTTCCAACAGCTCCATCAAAAGTGCCCAGGAGGGCTCTGATTGCCTCGGCTTGGGTCATGGGCCCCTCCTAGAGCCAGTGTCTGCTCCGGGGATGCTGCAATTGATCGGCCAGGGTGGAGGGCAGTGAGCAGGGGCGGGGTCCCACCACCTGAGCCACACAGGTTAGCACAGCTGATTTTGGACAAGGAGTTGAATGGGTCTCTAAAGCATGACTCGTGGCACCGCCTTCACACCCCGGAGCTTTGTCCCCACCGCCTTCTGCCTCCTGCTGTTTTCCTCCGTGGCTGTTAACTTGGGCTTCATTTGCTCCTCCGGTACCAAGCAGAAGTTTACTCTCATTTCAGAGCTTTCTCTTCTGCTTTTTGTTCTCGTCTTCCGTGGCACACTCATGGGCTCACTTGTGAGCAGCGTATGGTTGAGAACCTGGAGGTGTGGGGCCCTGTGTTAGTCGGGAGAGAGGATTTCTTAGGCCCGTGTGTATACTTGTTACCACCCTGTCCTGGCGGCCATTGTGGTCATGGAGACCCCAGATAAGGGACTTATCCACCAAACTCTGAGCGGGTCTGTAAAGACCCGCATGTGGGTGGCTTGGGTGGCTAAAAATAGTTCCCCGGACTCTGATGGCTGAGTGTTCAGCTGCTTGCCCTTCTGGCAAAGGGGACCCCTTTCTTCTGGGAGGGGATTCTTCCTAATTGTCTAGACAGGCTTCGTAGCTAGTACATTCTGGGGCATCTCCTGCCTTACCCCGCTCACAGTAAGCCTGCTGTTTTCTTTCTTTGCTTGTAAATGTCTCAGCGTGACATGGGTGGCTGCTCTCCTGGGTATGAGTCATTGGGTGAGAGCCAGGAAAGTAGCCCAATCTTCCTTTCCCATTCTTGGAGAAAGGCAAAAAGAAAAAAAGCAAGCAAGCGAGCAAGAAAAATGCATGGGGAACCCTCCCACCCTCTCCCCAAGACCACCTACCATACTTACTCTCATGCCTTCTGCTCATGGCTACATCCTCCCTCAGAACCATCTCAGGATGAGCGAGAGTCTCAAGGACAGAGAGCTTCCACTATACACTGGGTCTTCTTTTAAACTCCTGGAGAAAGATGCCTCACCCTTCGCCTTCTGGCTCATGATTGTCTGGCAAGAAGAGCTAGGATAGCCATGTCTCCAGAGTGGCCGGGAGGCAGGGAGACCTTGTTTCAGGGCTGAAACGCTGACTCCTGACACGGAAGCCAGGAAACATCTTGGGACCTGTCATTCACAGGGAAGGAAAGAAGCATACTTAGAGCAGGGAGAGAGTATAGCAGGGCTTACTCTCTTCCCTCCTGACCTGAAGTCCGGTGTCTTCACTCACCAGGTATTCTTCAACAACTCTGCATAGCTGCTCAGAATTAATATTAGGGATTCACAGTTTAATAAGGACCAACTGTATGCCCCGCACAGAGATAAATACTTCAAATTTATTGTTACGCAGAATTGTCAAAGAGCCCTGAGAAATAGACATTATCCCCATTTTTCAGATGAGGAAATTGAAGCACAATGTGTCAGGATCTCCCAGCTGGGAGAGCTGGTGTTCAAACCCAACCATTATTAAAATTTTTGCTTATTCTACTCTTCCATCTAAAGACAGTCTGAAGGGAGAGTTCTTCCACTTTTTTTTAAAAGAGATTTTATTTATTTATTAGAGAGAGAGAGCACGAGCGGGGGGAGAGGAAGAAGCAGGCTCCCCGCTGAGCAAGATGCCCGATGTGGGGCTTGATCCCAGGACCCTGGGATCATGACCTGAGCTGAAGGCAGACGTTTAACCAACTGAGCCACCCAGGCGCCCCAGAGTTCTTCCACTTCTAAGATCGTATTTCTCTTAATAGTACCTGGGGCTTGCCTTGACCTCCATTTCTTTCTTTGTGGTCCTATATGATGTAGTTGGGTAAATTGCTTTAGAGAGCCCTTGAAATTCTCGTTAGTTTTGTGTGGATCCTTTTTCCCGTCCTCCCAAAGAGCAGGGCTGTCATATATGAATCATTGCCATTGATTCCTTCTTTTGCCTATGGCAGACATCACAAGTCAGTCTTGACTCTTACAGTGAAACCAAGAGCATATTTAGAATTCTTTTGGCAAAGAATTCCAGGCAACCAAAACCCATAGATTGGAGTTGAAGGAAGGCAAGACATATTTATAATTTTGGCCATAGAGCCTTCCTACACTTTGACAATAGGGGGAACTTGAATGTGGAAGGTGGAAGACTGAAGCTAGAGAAGTCCTGGGCTTTATGGGGCATCTTTTGCCCAAGATTCTGGTGTAGAGAAACTTGGTACCAAACAACCTTCTGTGAGACAGCATTTGCCTTCTCTTTCTCTCTCCCTTCTTCTTTAAAAAGCTCAGCTTAGATCAGTTTATTTCCCAGTATCCCTTCTCCTTGCTGCTTGGTTTGTGCATATAAACCCTGAATTGCAGACACAGGGTCCAAGAAGTGAGCCTCATCTTTGATGTGTCCCAGGTTATTGGGTGCCCTCGAGCAGATATCACTCCTTGTTTTAGCTTATGGAATAACAAGCATGATGGAAAGATTATGAGAACCTCATTGTGGAACCAGAGCATGTCCTTGCAACAAGCAGGAGCTGGCAGCTCCCAGGCACGCAGGCGCGCTGGGGGCTTCGGGCGTCTGCCGTGGGAAGGAGTAGCAGTAGCATAAGGAAATTGCAGTCACCAAGCGTCTCGTGTGTACCAGACACTTTGTACGTGCCAGATCCTTTCATTTTTTTTTAAGTTTTTTTCTTTTTAAGATTTTATTTATTTATTTGACAGAGATAGAGAGAGTACAAGCAGGGGGAGCAGCAGGCCGGGGAGAAGCAGGCTACCGCTGAGCAGAGAGCCCGACATGAGGCTGGATCCCAAGACCCTGGGATCATGACCTGAGCTGAAGGCAGATGCTTAACTGACTGAGCCACCCAGGGGCCCCCAGATCCTTTCATTTTCAGAATCCTGAGAAGTAGACATGGTCTTATTTCATCTATTCCAGGAAAGGCCTAGTCCATATTTTAACATTTCTGAAATGTCAATGAATCTTAGAATCAGTATATATACATTTTTTGTTTTGCCTCAAATTGGGGCTCAAAGCTGCACCTTATAACCGATGGCTTCTTGTGAGCTAGGGGATACGACATTGTTCATGTTTAGCAGATAGAAAAGCAGAGGCTTAGAAAAGGTGGGCACATGGACTTGACCCCAGGCCTGCATGACTTCAGAGCCACAAGCCTTGAGGAGGGCTCGGGGCCGTGATTACCTGAGCCTGGCCCAGAGCAGCACAGACGTTAGCAAACCCATCACCTCTTTCCTACCATCGCAGGAAACGTGGTCTTTGGTGAGCCCATCACTGCCAGCCTCGGCACAGATGGAACCCATTACTGGAGCAAGAACTGGGCTAAGGCAGCTGCCTTTGTGACATCTCCACCTCTGAGCCCTGACCCCACCACTCCTGACTACATCAACTCCTTGCTGGCCAGGTTGGTGCGGGGATGACGAGCAGCATGCATCCCGTGGAAACCTCGTGGGACTGGGGTGGGAGGGTGGGATGAGGACTGGAGCAGCCCATCCATCAGCTAGACTAGAATCTGCAGTGAGGAGAACACATGGAGAGCAACGGGCTCTTCCCCGTCATAGTTTACACATGACTAACAGTAATCATATTAATAATGACAGCAGCAGTTAACATATAGCATGTGTTAAGTCCTGTGGCGAGACTACACACATGAACTCATCGATCCTCATGACAACTGTATGCGCGAGGGACTGTCATCTCCATTTTACAGGTTAAGCAACTGAGGGTCAGATCATGTGTCTAATTTTGAACAGCACCTAACTGAAATGAAAGGGACGCTCATTGATGGCTGACCCTGCCCCCAGGACATGTAGGGTCAGTCCCGTCACTCATTTGGGTCTCTTGTACTTTGTTACCCAGAGATGATCTAACCCCCTGGTTTTCCATTTGGGCTAACTGTAAGCCCCGGGGAGGGAAAGAACTCACTTATGCTCACACAGCTGCTAAGAAGTACAGAAAGGATCCTAAACTCAAGTCCTCGAATTCAGAATGCTGACTTTAGACACTTGATGCTTGTCCCCAGCGGTGCCTCTAAGCCACTTCTCTGGTTTATATGGAGCTTTTTTCCTTTGCCAGTGGAGACCTGCAGCTCTCTGGGAGTGCCCACTGCACCTTCAGCACTGCCCAGAAGGCGATTGGGAAGGACAACTTCACAGCCATCCCTGAGGGCACCAATGGTGTGGAAGAGCGGATGTCTGTCATCTGGGACAAGGCTGTGGTAAGGATCAAGGTCATGGATGGGGGCCAGGGCCAGATCAGAGCCTCCTGCCACTGCTTTTTGTAGGTGAGCCCTCATGCCTGCTGAGATGTTTCTGGAACCATGTGTCTCAAGTGGTGTAGGAATATCATTTCTAGAGGGATGAGCCTTGAGATTGTGAGGAGACCTCCTCCTCTAGATTGTTAAGAACTAGGAGCCACACATACAGACCCTTCATCTGATGGCATGAATGATCTGTACTTAATAGTGAATCAAAATTCTTTCTCTGGAGAGTGTTATCACTTCTTTTGAAACGTCTCGACAGAACCCGTTGAAATGGTAAGCAAGGGGGGCGCCTGGGAGGGCGCCTGGGGGGCGCAGGCATTAGCGTCTGCCTTCGGCTCAGGGCGTGATCCCAGCGTTCTGGGATCGAGCCCCACATCAGGCTCTTCTGCTGGGAGCCTGCTTCTTCCTCTCCCACTCCCCCTGCTTGTGTTCCCTTTCTTGCTGGCTGTCTCTCTTTGTCAAATAAATAAATAAATAAATAAATAAATAAATAAATAAAATCTTTAAAAAAAAAAAAGGTAAGCAAGGGGTGTATGCCTAAGAGACTGAAGTCAACTTGCTCATCAAGGATGCCCTTCACTGAGTGTGTGGTCATCTAGGCTGTACGATGGATTGTTGACCAAACAAAAGAAATAGCCATGCAAATGAAGGCTGTCCCAAAGGTCTTAGTAAAAATAATAATTAACTCATTAAGTTGATCACTTCCTTTTTATTTTTTAATTTTATTATATTTTTAAAAGAATTTATTTTTAAGTAATCTCTACACCCAACATGGGGCTCGAACTCACAACCCCATGATCAGGAGTTGCATGCTCTACCAACTGAGCCAGCCAGGCGCCCCCCTTCTCTTTTATTTTAAAAACCCTAAAGACAATTATTTCTGAGCCACATATATTGCTTATGAACTAATGCCTCATTCATCTACACAGTGTAAGCCACCATATTATTTCCCTTCTTATCTTAGCTCCTAGGAAGTTCAAAGTTAGATTTGAAACTAAATCCAGGCTTTTTGTTTTGTAAAGAGGAAAAGTATAAATATTTTTGTCTCTTCTCTCACATACTTAGGTTTTGTTTTTTTCTTCAACACTGGTACATATTTGTGAATATATAGTGATCTTAGTACAATCTGGAATTGTTAAAAATAATATATATTTTTTTTAATTCCACGTGATACATTCTCATTAAAAGAACACTTGGAAAGCACAGAAAAGCACACACATGAAAGAAAACAAAAATCAATCATAATTCGACAACCCAGGGTTAACCATTATTATCATTTGGGGGAAGCTCTTCCGTGCTTATCCCGTGACCATGCAAATACAAATAAATATCTAAAGAAGGAGCTCGTAACCACACGTGTTTTTACTGGGAACTCTGTAATTCTTTTTGGAATTAGAGGGGCAAGGAAGTAAGTGTATGCACATATCCAGAGAAAACGCACACTCCAGGAGTCGTAACGGCCTCCCGAAGCTGCGGGTTAGCCGCTGTGCGTGTAACCGGGACAGCGCGGCCAGGTGGGCAGCTTGCCGGTGGGGTCTGTACTCATCACCTCAGAAGCCCGTCCCTATGGTCACGGTGCTCTGACCGCGGGAGCCCTGCGCTGAGTTTTTTTGGTATTTCCATAGGCCACCGGGAAAATGGATGAAAACCAGTTCGTGGCTGTGACAAGCACAAATGCCGCCAAGATCTTCAACCTGTATCCCCGCAAGGGGAGAATATCTGTGGGTTCTGACAGTGACCTGGTGATCTGGGATCCGGACGCGGTGAAGATCGTCTCCGCCAAGAACCACCAGTCGGTAAGGCTCGCGCAGGCGGGAGAAGAGCAGCATGGAGAAGGCGCGGGTGGAAGTCGGCCAGGAGAGATGTGTGCATGTGCCTTGTGCCAGGCCAACTAGACCCGGATGGGTCGCAGTCACAAACCGTACCAAATTCTCAGTGACGTAACACCTCAGTACGTTACTCCTCACTCCTGCTCTCCTTGATGGGTCAGCAGGGGGCTGCTCCCAGCACAGTCAACACAGAGGTGACATGTCTACACCCGCCTCCGTGATCGCTGAGGCCGGGGACCAGGTCATGGTCCCTGGAGTACTGGCTCAGAAAGGTTTCCTAAGAGAAGTGGTATATGGCCCTTCCTCTCATACCGCACTGGCCCAAGCCAGCCCTGTACTTGACCTTACCCGAGGAGGGCGGGGAGGGCAGGATCCCCCCTGCACCTAAAAGGAGAGAGAACATGAAAAAAATTGGTCAGCAGCCCAGACAACTTCCTCACGAGGAGTTTCGTGTAAAGGATAATAATTAAAGCCCAGTCCCTAAGGGAAACGGCTTCATTCGTGTTAGTAAAAATAGTTCATATTTTTAAAGCATTTATGTTTCAGGCAGTGTGCTTTTCATTCCCTGAATCTCCATTACAGGCACTGTTATCATCCGCATTTTATTGGGGAGGAAATGGAGGTGCAGGGAAATTCAGTAGTTCATACAGCAAGTAAATGGTGAAGTTAGGATTCAGACCCACACATCTGGACTCCAAATGGATGTCCTTGACCCTTTGCAGTAATGCCTCCTGCTTGGTGAATAAATGAAGGCTGTGGAGAGAAATCCCATTTTTGGTGGGGATGGCCTTCATTCAAACATTGTGTCACATCATTCACTTTTGGGCTAGTGGAGACCTAAGGGTCGTGGAGCCCACCCACTCACCCAGTGCGTACAGCAGGGCCAAGCACAGCATCCCTGACAGTTTCCGAGCTTCTCTTTGAACACCGCCAGTGGCAAAATGTCCGTCCACACCAGGGCCTTTCTAAAAATCTTTAGATGCTTCTCTTTGTTGGCAAGTCCAGTCTCT
Organism: Ursus maritimus; assembly: GCF_017311325.1. Classification (NCBI taxonomy): domain Eukaryota; kingdom Metazoa; phylum Chordata; class Mammalia; order Carnivora; family Ursidae; genus Ursus; species Ursus maritimus. Next base: position 47,563,977 of record NW_024426663.1, read on the forward strand.
ACTTAGCAGCCATCTCTCTCCGAGGGCTTCTACCCACCCAAAGCTTCTGGTGGCGTTGGAGGCTCTTCCTGGCTTCCCCGGTGCATTGGTTATAGTGAGGCTGAAGGCAGGCCCCACGCCCAGGAAAACCGTGTCCCTCTTCTCCCCATCCTTCACCCCCACTCATGGCTTTGTCCCTCACCCCTGTCTCTAGGCTGCAGAGTATAACATCTTTGAAGGGCTGGAGCTGCGCGGGGCTCCTCTGGTGGTCATCTGCCAGGGCAAGATCATGCTGGAAGATGGCAACCTGCACGTGACCCAGGGGGCCGGCCGCTTCATCCCCTGCAGCCCATTCTCTGACTACGTCTACAAGCGCATTAAAGCCCGGAGGAAGGTGAGACGCTGGCCGGGCCTGGGGGTGGGGGGAGGACTGTGTCCCATTCAGGCCCAGGGACAGTAACCACAGGATCGGGAGGAGTCTGTGGGCCTTGGACCCTCCCAGAGAAGTTCACAGCAGTGATCTCTTCTCCAGAGACACTTGCACAGATTTAATGTACTATAAAAAGGGGGTTTCCGAAACTTTTTTGGCCCAAGGAACCTTTTTTCTCAAATAACTTTCCTCCATTTTTGTAGTACTCTCAATTAAAAATAATTTAAAATTTTAATAATTCAAAATGTTTATATATTTTAAAAAAATAACTCTTGAAGGCGTACAGTGAGAATCAGCAGCCCACACCCACCCCTCCCAGTCTCATTTCTTCCATCCACTGTTGCTCCATAGGGCAAATGTTTATAACCCTTTTAACTAGTTCTATGGTTCACATAAAATCTTGTTTATGTCCCTGATTTCATAAAGTAGAAAGATAGATACACAGACACATATGTGTGTCTGTGTATCTACCTAAATATAACAAACTGAGCACTCTACTTAATTAAGGGGTGAGGCCCAGAAGTCTGTTTTTTCAGCGCCCCCAGTACCCCCACACCCGCCACACGGTTGCCTTCCAGTAAGGCTAGGGATCCACAGAGCGGGGTTAGACCAGCCCTGGGATGGGGTGGAATTTGACCCCGGTCCCAACCTTGTCTGTTGGAAGGCACACAGTCATCTGTGCGCATGGGATGGGCCAGCACCCAGCAGCTGGGAGCGTGAGTCTTCAGTCATGGTGACGGTGAGGCGGGGGGCTGGGGACACACTGTAGTGGCCATTAAAGACAGACTCACGGGAACTCCGTACCCAAGCACCCAACCTACTCCCAGACCGCCAGTGAACATCCAGCCTCTGAGAGCGGATGCAGGGAGCCTCGCTGTCTGCGGAGGCAGCTGCCCTCTCTGCCTGTGACAACCGGCTTCTTCCTGCGGGCCGCAAGGCTCCCTCCCTGCAGTCGACTCGTGCTCTGTTCTGCCCCTGGCGTCCTCGCGGAGTGAGGTTCACCATCTCTTAGAGCACGTGTATGTTTCCAGACGCATCTGTCCTTTAGTCTGAATATCCCTGCACAGCTTATGATAGCGTTTTATTCTATTTTAAAGATTTTGAGAGAGCAAGAGCAGGGCGGGGGGGCAGAGGGAGAGAGAGAAGCAGGCTCCCCACTGAGCAGGGAGCCTGACTCGGTACTGGATCCCAGGACCTTGGGACCATAACCTGAGCCCAAGAGAGACGCTTAACTGACTGGGCCATCCAGGTGTCCCTTCTGACAGCGTTTTAAATCCCTGCACCGGCCCCGCCTCTAACGTTAGGCGGTACGGAGTTTAACTGCACACCCCGGCTGCGGCCTACTAGAGAAGAGAGTGGAACTCAAGCCTACCATCTACATTACGTCTTTATTTCCATTAATGCGACTTAGATTCTGCACCCAAAGAGATGTTGAAGCTCCAGAGTTACTGGCTAAAGTTTTTGGGGAACACGGCTAGAGACAAGGTCCCACCTGAGTTGTCCGCACCTGCAGATGTCATGAGCGTCGCCTCTGTACCTGCACCTGAGTCGCTCCCAGAGGGGAGGGCAGGCTCTGTGGCAGATGTGATCAGCGTCTTACCGTGGGCCGCCCTGTACTGCTGGCCTCCTCTGGCAGCCGGGGAGAGGACATGGGCGTAGGTGCTGTGCGGGCTGCACTGCTGCCTTGCGTGATCCGGCAGCCTGTGTCTGATAGACCGGGGGCCCCTCTGGGGGAGGCACCATGTTTCGTGTGACCCCCCTGCCCCTGCCTCCCGCTCCTGGCACCAGGCCTAGCCTGGAGCGTGCCAGGTGTGGGGCGGGGCGGGTGGTGCTGGCTGGCTCCCCAGTCCCAGGACAGGTTCACAGCCACAGCGAGGCCAGGGGGTCAGTCTGCAGGACGCTCCCTTTGTGGTTTGTCAACTCTGCTGCGCGCTGAGGAGTGTGTGGGTGGAGCTCCCGCCGGACCTTACCCTGCCAGCACGTAGACCTTGGCCCAAACGGCTGCCTTTCCCGCTCCCTCTGCTCCAGGCCTACAGGCGGTCCTTCCATCTGCAACATTTGCCCCACCTGCTTCCTCTGCGGGGAGCGCCGCCTTCTACCCTGGTCCTCTGCCCCTCGCAGCGTCCTCCTGCCCGGCCCCACAACAGCCTCCTTTGTTCTGTAAGAGGGAAGCTCACCTATTTAGAGAGGACTTCACTGACCTCTTCCACTGTCACTCTATCCCCACGCCCCCTTTATTGTCTGCATCTTCTTTCCTTAAAATTACCCTATTTTATTATTTGTTGGCTCCCACCACCCCCTGAATTCCCTGACTTATCTTGCTACGTAGCACAGCCCTTAACTGTTGACAGACTCAGGGGTGACTCACTTTCTCTGCTGCAGATGGCAGACCTGCACGCCGTCCCGAGGGGCCTATACGACGGCCCGGTGTTTGACCTGACTACCACGCCCAAAGGGGGCACCCCCGCAGGCTCCACCCGGGGCTCGCCCACGCGGCCCAACCCGCCCGTGAGGAACCTCCATCAGTCAGGATTCAGCCTGTCCGGTGAGTGGGACATGGTGCCCCTCGCTGGGGAGGGGGACAAGGGAGAAGCAGCGAGCGCTCCAAGCTGGCGGGTGATCTGGGAAAGAGCCCAAGCTGAGCCCGAACCTGAGCCTGGAACACCTTCTGAGAAAGACAGTGAGGGGAGCCAGCAGGAAGCTTTGCCCAATCAAAAAGAAGTCCCCTTGAGAAGGCAGGGTAGGGCTCGATGAGGTTAAAGGTCAGGTTTAAACGATGACCAGTTCTGCTTAGCGATCACACCTGCTGGGGCGGGGGCGAGAGGCTTCCCATTAGGAATTGGTATTGATTTTCCACGTGAGACCATGGGAGCTGTGCGTGGTGTTGTCCCGTCTCTGTGTGCCCAGGGTAAAAAGAGAGTGGATATTGCAGGGGCTTCTTCGAACCTGGCATTTTTACTCTCCACACGCCCCCCTCCTAGTAATAATGGTGGTGCTTGCACGAGCTGCCCTTGAGTACGTACTTACCCTGGGCTAGCTGTACCATTAACCTCAGCTACGCTTTTAAGAACTGATATTGATAGAAAATAATTACCCAGTTCCTCCATAGCCAGTAGTCTTAAAAGGGGGGACAGTAAATGTCGATTTGCGTCTCTACGATGAACAATTTAAGTGGAAGGGAAGCAAGACAACCAGAGGGGCAGGGAGAGGTAAAGAGGAACAGGTCTAGGGAAGGAAGAGGAGCGAGAAATGGCAGAAGCCAGAAAGAGACAAGAGGACAGGGTCAGGGGAGGAAGGCAGAAGGAGAAAGCTGCAGGTTTTGAGGCGATGTTGCCACAGGTTGCATGATTGTCACACGTAATTTTTGTCAGTGTTTTTGGCCATTTGAATTGCTCCCTGGCTGACCTGCTCCCTAACGTGTTGGCAGCTCCCCAGTGAATGGACGTAGGTGCACGCGAGTGCGTCCTTCCATGCTGATTTGCAGGGGCCTGACCAGCACTGGGCCGGGCTGTGAGACCTTGGTCAGGTTCCCTAAGCTCTCACAGCCTCAGTCACAGCCTCTGTTCAATGGGAGCAATCACAGTAGCTCCCTGTGGCAGGATAGTGGTGAGGGTTGGGCGAGGTGTCTGAGGGCCACGTGAGACTTTGCTCGGCACGCTGAATGTAAAACAGCTGTTTCTCAGATCATCGGCCTTGTTTTTTATTGTCGTTTTTATGATGCTAAGGGTCCGATGGCATCTAGATGAGAACCTGGTTTTTCCTGGCGGACACGGGTGTTCAGGAGGGTGGATATGAAATGCCTGGAATGCTTGACAGACTGGAATGGAAGTTTCTTGGGAGATGAGGCCAGGATGGTACTTGCCATCTGACACCCTGAAAATTAATGTAATTTCTCTCTCGTCCACACCCTGCTCTCCCTTTTCTCTTCCTGGGAATGTATTGCCAACTTCAGGCACCCAAGTGGATGAGGGGGTCCGCTCGGCCAGCAAGCGCATCGTGGCACCCCCTGGAGGCCGTTCTAACATCACGTCCCTGAGTTAAGCGACCCCTCCCCAAAGAGAGGGGCAGAAGCAAGAAGAGATTTTTTTGAAGCCAAAATGGTACACCAATATTTAAGAAGGAAAGCGAATCCAAACAGTTGCGATCTAAAGAATCAATAAGCCTCAAGCCTTATGTTTCTCCGATGCTACACTCGCTTGCCTAGCTTTACGAATATTGCTTTGTTTTCTGTTCATGCATAGCCTTGATTGGTTTGACCCTGCCTCCCCGCATTTACGTGCATGCAATCAGACAGGCTACTAAGGTAAAAGTCTGCTATATAGTGTTGAGAGCGTGTGTAGTGCTGCATTTTATGACAAGGGGACAGACAAAGCTGGGATGTCAGGAAAATCAACAAAAGGGACGCAGTTATTTGGGGTGAGGGGGTGGTGGGAGCCCAGAGCGAGGCAGAAGGCTCAGAGGGGCTGGGGTAGGGCGTGGAGGGGGAGGCGGGTGGGTGGGTGAGCATAAGGGGGCTTGTGTATTGTGTTGATGAAGCACGTTTATTTCCACGGAAGATGGCTACTTGGGGCAGCTGTCCCTTCATCACGGTCCACAGGGGTCTGTGGAGAAGGCAGGCAGTCTTCAGGTTCCAGACTTTCTCACATCCCCTCCTAGATTTTATTCCTTTGAACATTTTATTAAAACACCAAAACCCAACCATTACTTTCACCTGTTTGATTGTGCCAGTGTTTGGTGGGGCCTCTTTCTCAGCGTTGCTTTCAAATTCTCCTCTTTTCTGGGCTGGGAAGGAAGAGAGGAGAGAGGAAACCACCCTTCTCCTCTGTCCTGCCTGCCTCTTTGGTGCTCTTTAAAAGGCAACAGCTGGGAGCACACACAGGCCCTTGGGATGAGGGCAGCCATGCTCACACACCTTCCTCTAAACACATGTTGGAGATCACCTCTCATTCGCACGGCTTTGCGAACCGGGAAGAGCAGCGTGCCTCCGGCGTCCCGAGTTAGGACCAACCGAACTGGGACCCCCGGAAGGGCTTCTCTTGCTGGAGGTTAGTGGCCGATTTTTTCTGTCTCAAGATCCAGGCACATCTGTGATTGAATAGGATTTTTTGTTTGAAAATGAAAGTGGTTAGGTGTTCTCTGAGTTTTGCTCTGAACAGGTAATCTCAGTTAAGACGGGAGCCAAGCAAGGATTTAGGAAAGCTCGTTTGTGGAGCTGGGGGAGCACATTCTGGGGCCATGGGTCTGCTTTTCAGCCCTGAACCATCTGTCTCCTCTTCCTTTAGCACATCCTCTGGGGGAGCTTTTTCTTTCCTTTTAAAGCCTCCCAAGGTGAGTGGAAATGACAGGCAGCTTTGTGTTCTGTGGCCCAGAACGGAAGTGAAGCTCAATGTCCATTTCCCTGGCCTGCCACTTCTGAAAATTCAGTGTTGGAGCAAGTTCTCTGAGCCAGCTGAAGAGCTGTAGAACTAAGAGGCCCAGAGGCAGAAAAAAGTACATTCACCCTGGGATCAGAATATCTGTGCTTGGGGGATCCAGCTGCTAGGACCCCTAACCCTGTGTACTAGGTACTTGGAAGAAAAAGAGCAGGTCTCAAACACCTTTCAGGTGCTCAGGAGAAGCCATTCTCTCTGACAGCAGCTTTAATAAGCTGAAGACCAGAGGAAAGGGCACAACGCATGGCTAAAAAGGAATTTGGAAATAGCCAAGGAAGAGGATATCCCCTAGCCAGCTAATTACTGTTCTGTTCTTGAAAATGATCGTTTCTCCTCATAATAAGGAATCTTGCAATTTTAAGGCTTTTTCATGGTGCCTTTATTTTAAAGGAAACTTAAGGGGAGCATGTAGCTCTTGATTTATAACTCAAAGATGTGGGGGCCTGTCGCAGAACTCAGAATGACAGTTTTGCAGGCAGAGGGAGATTGTGAGATCTGAAGCGTGTATGCTATATACCTCAGTGGCTGGGCTGTTCTGTAGGAAGTGTTGCAGTACCAGCCACAACCACCAGGTGGAGGAAAAGACAAGAAACCAGTGGGGGCGTCCTCTTCTGTACCATCTGCTCCTTTTACGTAGCCAGAGCCCAGCTCCTCCCTCCCTGACCTGTCTGTGCCATGACAATAAATCTTTCGTGGCCAGATTGGTCATCTGCACTGCACTGGGACTGCTGAATGAAGCATTCAACCAGAACTTCATATCCTACACAAGCTTTCCAGGTTGCAGGGATGCCCGCTAATGCCTTCATGATGGGCAACGTGATCTGGGAAGGCCTCCCTTTCTTCACTTACTATAAGTAACTTCCCAAGCACAGAGATTCCTAAGAATTGCAAGAAAACCCCCTTTCCTTGACTTTGTTACTTAAGTTAAAATTTATATTCAAATGCGCCCTTTTCCATAAGACACAGCAAAGTGCCCTCCCTATGCACAGGGTTTAGGAAGAGAACATGACGCAAGTCACTGCGCTCTCAGAATTCACGGCATCTCATCCACGTGTGGGAGGGCTTGCTGGGCCTTCCTCTCCTGCCCAAGCTTTCTTTTGCCCTCTCGTCTCTTGGACCTGGCCCCTCTCTAAGGCTGCCCTGCCCCCCCCAACCTTCTCGCATTATTCCTTACCCAGATGGCAATCAGCTGGGGTTCTCTCTGGGAGGGCCATAATCTTAGGTAGTTGAGAAGGTATTTGTGGAATCGTTAGATCAGCCAACCCCGTAGAGGTGTTTCTTCTCTTTCTGCTTTTTAAAAATGGCAGGGTTGTAGTCATCCTGAAAATGGGTTTTCTTCAAAGACCAGTCACCCTTTGGCCTTTTTCCTCATGCCTACACCAGGAGAGTCATGCTCTGCTGTGAAGGCCTTAATCCTAAGACTGGACTTGCACTCGCCCTGAGAGGCCCTTCCCAACAGGGTGGATGAGCCCCCCTGACTTTGGTTCTAGCCACAAGCTTCCCAGGCCTTCCCCCCTGGAAAACTCCAGCTTGAGTCCCAGATATACCCATGGGCTGTCCCGGGCAGCCAGCATTCATTGTACAAGTTCCCTCTTTGGAAAACGGTGTGTGGGTGTTCAGTTCTGTGTCTGGTGAATATGAACAGACCGTAAATCTCCCTGTGATCTGTGGTAGCTGTGAGGCAGCTCTGGAACGTGAAGAGCTGTTTGGTTTGAACCGTGAAGAAAACTGTGTTTTGAGTTTAGCTGAGATTAAAGAAAAGTTCATCAAGTGACTGTTAATGTACACCTGGTTATTAAAATAACTATGAAATTACGGATGTTGTCGTCCAGCCTTCTTCTGTACGCGATGTGCCGTTTCACCTGCACTATGAAAATTGTGCAATAAAACTGACATGGTTAACGAGAGGGGCAGATTTGATGAAAACAAGAGGTTTCCAGAGGAAATTTGGGGGGTTTCTATCTTCTCGGTTGAGGTTGAGTTTTTGTTTTGGCCATAGAATTTGATGACCATTATTAGAACTTAGAATGACTGAAGTTTTTTCTGAGGATTGTCTCATGTAAAACGCATTGCCATTTGAGATAAAGTCTGGCTGAGTCCAGTACAGATCCTGAGAGGGTTTCTTTCATCTGTTTGTTTTTTGTCATCCCCTGAAAGAAATTCTGTTTCTCCCTAAAAGCCTGGACTTTGAGGAAATTCAAACTAAGCATTTTCCAAGGTATGTTCTTTTTTTTCCAAACCGCATTCTTTTTTTTTTTTTCAAGATTTTATTTTTGAAAGAGAGAGAGCCAGAGAAAGAGAGCACGAGCAGGGGATGGGGGGCCGAGGCAGAGGAGAAGCAGATTCCCTGCTGAGCAGGGAGCCGACTCGGGGCTCAATCCCAGGACTTCAGAATCAGGACCCAAGCCAAAGGCTTAACTGACTGAGCCACCCAGGCATCCCTCAAGGTATATTCTTTAACATACTGATCCCAAGTTGTGTTGGCGTGTTGGAAAGGATTATTTACTAAGCTACTTCTCTGACAGATTTAAGGTCCTATCATCCAATTAAAAGGTATGAGAGATCTCGTAAGCCTTTCAGAATTTGTCCTGTTCAAGGTTCTCAAACTTTTTTTGACTGCTGAACCCTTCTATCCTATATCCTCTTTTAACATCCCAGTGAACCTATTATGGTAAACTCTCTTTGGGGAAACACACCTGGATCCACTTCCATATTGTATGGGATACTTCCCATTGCAAATGGTAGACTACCATATGCACAAAATTTTTTTGAAAAGGGTATTTAAAAGTCTGGTGTAATGAGAACTTCAGGGATAGAATTGGGTTGATTGGAGCATAGCTGGGTCTAGAACATAACTTCTCCTAATCTCTTAGCCCTGCTTGCTTTCAGTAAGTGCTTCTTTGGAAAGCTGGGTGTGGGAGTAGAACTGGCCATCGGCATCCCCTGGTTTTCATTTTGCCTGCCTAGCAACTTGGGAAGGAGAGAGGCTCCCTCACTAGTTCCAACCAAAGAGACCAATTTGGTTGGCCTGGCTTGGGACCTGTGTTCACCGTAGGATTAGGCATCCTGGCTAGGACACTGAGGCTAATGAGCCCTACCTGGTCATGTGCCCAGCCCCAGATCCAGGTGAACCCTGAGGACTCTGGATCATACCCAGAACAACCAATTTGTGATACCAGATCTGGATACTGGATGGGCAAAACCAGCAGATGGCCGTGGCACTTTCTCAAGCCTGCAGGGCCTGAGTGTTTTGCTCAGTGAAGAGGCTGTGTGTAGCTTGGAGCAGGTGGACATGGGGACCAGAGAATGGTATTTTCTTATTAATTGCTTGTATGTGTCGTGATCCCTTCTCGCGTCTGTAGAACAATGCTGTCAGTACAGGAGCGTAGAGTGATGATAGCTTTTAACACTGAAGCTTAGAAAACATCAAAAACTACACTCGGCACAATTTAGTTTGAGGTTCAAGGTTTGGCCCATAGTCTGTTTGCAGCTTGAACTCAGGATTGGTGAAATACCTGTCCCAGATCATGACCAAGGCAGCAACTGAGCTCTGCTTAGGATTAGAGTGGGTTTAAAGGGCATGGGCAAAGCTTAACTAAAGTGAACTCAGGTTGTAGGGTTTACAAGAGATGAGGCAGTGTTTTTAAAAAATGTTGGTGAAACAGACATAGTGACTTTCACACCTCTGTGGGTGAGAGCTGTTTGGGGCTGAGTCACACCTGACCAGGCAGGGGATGAGAGTACTGCACAGGCATAAGAAAGGTCTCTCTGCTTTCAAAGAACCTCTGGAATCAGCTCTGCTACCATCAAGCCATCAGAAAAGGGACACCAACCATGAGCAGGAAATGGGGGATGGAAGGGCCAAAGAACTGACAAAAATGAGATCACATACTTAAGGGTGGCACTCTTCAGAATCATGAGTTCTAGATCTTGCCGTGTGCTCAGTTGGCTACTGGGGACAAAACAAGGCACCTGACATGGCCTGGACAACAGGTCACTCAGCATTTAGGACTTCAGAGCCTACATGACTTACAAGAGCCTACTGACTTCAGGACAAGCCCAGGGTACCAGCTGGCCTGGCTGCTAAGCGTCTGTGGGCGTAAAAGGAAGTTGCTTCCAGCTACAAGGATCCAGAGCTGCCTGTGACGCTCCTGTCCCAGGGTTGGAACATCTTCCTACTGTTCCGGTGTATGGAATGGGACAGGACAAAGATGCTGAAGGGTAGCAAGGCCCAGTGCTGAAAAAGAGGGTCATGGGCTGTCACGGACGAGGTCCGAGCGAAGGGCAAAATCTGGAATTCTGGGCTGTGCTCCCTAAGGTGTGAATGCTAAGGGGGTCAGGCTTTTAGGTTTGCTGTTTGTGGATCAGTTAAATGGTACTCCATTCCATCGTTCTAGAACGTCATCTCTCATACCAGCTTGTCCCTGGTCGAGGACGGTCCTCACAGTGGGAAAGAGAAGTACGAGCAGGTGACTTTGGGCACCCACAGCCCTACCTGTAGGAAAAACAATGACACAGCTGACAAGGAAGGACCAGTGGCTTACTGTGTACAGAAGACATTTTAATACACCAGGGCACATTTACATTATATCAACAGAAGCACGTGTTTCCCACCCAGCGGCTGCCTGTTCACAACAGCGCAGATCACTGAAATATGGATTTTGAACATCCATGACTAACATCAGACACACTGAGCTTGCAAGAAAGAGCAATCACAGGCGGACAGGAGGAAACAGGATGTTGTGTAGACAATGCAAGCACGCCTGGCTGCTGAAACAAACACGATGTGTTGCACGCCTCCTCGGTCGGCTGGAGAATGAAAGCCTTAGCATGACTGCATCATGGAAAGCAGTGACACTGTGTCCTGCTAGCTCGTTTACATCCTTTCTCCCGAGCTATGTATCTGCCCATCCAATCTAACGAAGCTGTGCTGATCTACAGCCTAGTCGTTTCCGGTTAAAACGTTCCTATCCCAAGATGCTTCACTACTAATTAGTGACCGTAATTCATTTAGCAGTGCTTTGTGCTGCTGGACATTCACGGCTGCCCCGGCCATGACCCCAGCCCAAACCAGCGCTGCCCTCGAGATGTGTTAGCCATTAGCAGAGTATGGACTTCCACGGAGTTCGGGGCGTGGGCAGGGTTGCCGGGCTTGGGTGCCCACCCACCCACTAGGGGTCACTGAATGCAAGGGGGTGGGTGGCCCTGCTTGCGTGTAAGAGTGACAAAACCAGGATGCTTCTGGTCTTGCTTGGACTTCTCAGATGCTCCACACAGGTTAAGGGAGGAAACAGAAGAACATTGTAGGAATTCCAGACAAAGGGCTGCAATACTCGGCTTGTTTTCTAAAATTCTGAGCCCTGAGCCTTGGTTGTCACAAATCTAATTGATGAGACATGTTCCAGCTGGTTAAAGATAGTAACTTTTGGCCCAAGTTACAGAATAAAGCCAAAGAATCTGATACCATCATCTAGCAATCATGGTGCAGGTTTAGGCATCCTTCTGGTCTTTGGAAAACGTGTCCTAATGTTTCAAACGTGTGGTGGTGGGAGATGCTTATAATCAGTTGTTCTGCACTCTAGATGCAATGCTTTTTCATTTCTAACTGGAAACACGTGGTGGGTCTGTAACCTGCTTAGGACTGAAAACCCATCTTACTGCTTGGAGGCTGTGCTCTCTAGTTGGTGTGTCCACGGTTCCTGACTGGCCACAGAGGTGCCTCAGGCACAGCAGCAACTCACTGGAAATAAAAACTAGGGGGTTCAGACTACAGACATGGTATGGGGTTCCTATCCTGTTATACATTGTACAAATGGCATAGAGAGCTGGCTCCCTTCCCCACGGAGAGCCTCTGATCCCACTGTCGTGCGGCAAGTGTTTCTCGAAGTCTTTCCCTGCAATGACACACACAAGGTCACAGCAAGAGGAGGCACCAGGGGACTACAGAGCATCAGGACTTGAGTCAAAACGCATGAAAGATGCAAGTTGGAAACATGCCAGTGGCCCCTGACACTCCTGGGGTTACCAGCCTGGAACAGAACCGGGTCACCTTCTTCCCCTTGCTCTTTTCATATATAATCAGAGATGGAGTCAGGGCCAGTGCGTAGTCTATAGTGTTTGGAGAAAAGCAAAATAGCACAGGCAAATAATATGTGGGAACCATAAAAAAAAAAGAATCAGAAGGAAAGAGCTGGTTTTAATTCTTAACAAAAATATGGTTGCTCTCACAGCAGAGAGGCACTGTTCACAGCTCTGCCAGGAATTCTGGGCCTGTTAACTCAGGAGAAAATCCTGGAGGTCAAGTTAAAATCCAGCTTTGGCTTCCTACCCACGTTTAATTGCCTGAGTGCTGCTTGCCTCCTTGGAGGTCTGGCGTGGCGGGTGTGGGATCTGTTCCTTCTGCCTGTTTTCTCTGTCTGGGCTTCCCTGCTGCCTGCTTACTGCCATCTTGGCAAGGCCTTACTGTCTGTAAGGACAAGGTTTCGGTGATCGGAGCGGCATCTCGTAGTTCTGTTATTCCAGTCTATAAAGGAATGTATAATCGGTTCCACATTTTGGTTCATCTGATACTGGCCAAAAATGAGACCAAAAATAAAAGACAAAATCAAACCCCCAAATGGTGATTAGTTTCATTACTGAGAGGTGGCTCACTGCACAGGGGCTTCGCTGAGAAGATACCTACCATAGTGTGTGTAATTTAAGGGAGTTTCCAAGTGTAAATTTTACCCTCTTCCAAATTCACCTCCATTCTACTCAGACTATAACCCTTGCACCGTAAGGGAGAGCTTGACTGGACTACAAGGTAGACATAGTCCCGATGTGACAGTATTATTTTCCGGTCCTCCCCAGACACAGGTCTCTGATAAGACAGCAATTCCCTCTCAAGGAGCATACTTACTAGAAGAAGGTGAGCAGTATTCTAATAACTCCTTCACAGCTGGCTTGTCTGGGGAAGAAAAGCCCGGATTTGAAGCATTTGCCCATTTCCATGGTGTAAATATTGCCAGTATTTACCAATCATCACCATTTTCAGCTGCCCAGCTTCCCATCACTGTCTGGGGGATGGGAGTGATGTGCTCACTAGGCTCTTGCTGGCGGACACGAGCTGATAGGGTGTGCTGACTCCAGAACACCACTGGAAAGCCTCAGAAATCTGGTTTCTTCTAATCTGCTCCCATTCATTGCTTCCTGATTCATTTCCTGCGCCCTCTTCAATCAGATGGGGGGATTCTGACCTGTTTCTGAGATTTGCTAGCTCTGAAGAGCCTCACGCAATCATCGCCCACCCGGCAGTGTCCATTTGCCCATTTGTCACAGGGTAGTTAGAATGAGTGGAAAAATAAATCTACATCTAAATATTCCTTTTAAAATAAAGGCTGTGTGGAGTAACAGAATGGTACCAATAGAAAGGGCGAGCAGAGCTCCTCTAGTGTGACCCTCTTATCGTAGATGATTGACCCGAAGCAGAGACTGTGGGGAAGTGGCTTGCTCAAGGCCACACAGTTCATGAGTAGTGAAACTCCATCCCAGGAGACCCGGGACTCTCCGTCTGTCACGCTGCCTCCTCCCAAAGGCTTTCGTACACATTTTCTAAGGTGTGTGAGGTGTGGAGAGGTGAGAACTACTGTCAGCAATTCCCGGCCTGGGTTGGCAGGAAGTTCCTGGCCTGAGGTGGCAGGAAGTGTCCCAAGCAGATGTGGAGGACTTCACGCCTTATTCGGGCCATTCTCTTCTTGTGGGTCTTTGGTTTGTTCCAAGGCTAGATTAGCCGGCCTTTTATTAAAGTCCCTTTTTACTCTTAAAAGAAAAAAACAAACAACCAGGGCTTATTGTTGGAAAGAAAAAGAAACAATTTAAGCTTTGAAATGATAGAATTAAGCCCCACGATGTATAAAGCGGCATGAGCCAAGGAAACCATCTTAAACACGTCACTGATTTTAAGTGTTTTTAGTCCCATGCCTCTGTCCTTCCCTGAAACAGAAACTTGGTGCTAAGCTAATTTACCTAGTGCAATTTTTGAAATCTCATACGGGGGGCAGGGGAGGGAGCTTCTGAATTTTCCAATTCTTTCTATTATGGATACATATCATTTTTGATGTGAGAAGAAATAAATGTTAGAAAATCTATTAAGGCTCTGCGAGTAAGTCTGGCAGAAACACGCCATCGTCTGCTGGGCTGCTGCGGAACCAGGGCTTACTTACTTTTCTCTGTTGAAAATGATGAACTCCTTCTGGACAGACTCCAGATGCTCTTGAAGAAGGCACATCTTCCGGGGGAACAGGTGGGAGTGGGGTGGGGAGAGAGAGGTGCAGTTAGCGGACCAGTGGGGATCCTCAAACGTCAAACAGCCAGTGACCTCCTGTCTGTCCACTGGCTTAAATCTCACAAGCGCCAGTGTATCTTCCCAATGGACACCTATCTAAAAATATGTGGCAGGAGACCCCAATTAGAGTAACAGGGGAGCAAATAAGGAAGAAACCGCCAGAGGATAAAGCAGGTCAACTCTGCTCCCCACAGCAAGGAGGACGTGGGTTTTGGCTTGTGAGCCTGACGTCAGCCCATGAAGAAACAATGGCTTCGAGGTGGGTGGGAATGAGGGTTTACTGAGCTGATTACCTACTCGCCAGTCATCTCCTGGCCTGCTGTGAAAGGTTTGGACGTTCTACTTGGATTTAATGAGTAGCCTGGAAACACTGAGTTCTGCTGGAATGTTCCCTTCAACAACGGGTAACTATAGACCTCAGGAGCAATGAGCAGGATCTTGTGACTTTCTCAAAGACATGCAAAACATTTGCTTTGACTGTACTATCCAGCTTTCAACATCTCTTGATGACTTCTCCATTATAATGAGAAAATTTAACCTCAAAATGGTGATTATCATCAGGCCCAGGACAGTGTCAGACCCAGATCAAATGTTTTACAAGTCTGCAACAAAATACTTCCAGATGACTTCGGATGAAAAAAATATTCCCTGAGGAAAAAATAGTTATTGATTTATTCATTTTTTTTTTAAATCTAGGAATTAGGAAATAGTAAGGCTTCAAGTACTGGAGAATTTTCTTTCCTGAGTGCACGTTTAGGTGATAGCAGAGGCAAATGAAAAGGAGAGGACATTTCAGAGGAGTGGGGAGGGGAGCAAGACAAAGGAGAGAAAGAAGGCTCTGCTACACTTAGTCTTGTTCTCAAAGTGGGGTATTTGTAACCCTGAGGGTTTCTAGTATCAATCATGATGACATGAAACCGTGGGGTAAATAAAAACTGATAGAGCTTCTTGGAAGCAGCTTTTCCCCAAGATTTTTATTTAAAAATTTTATATATTTATATAAATAAATATATAAAGCTTATACATAGTGTTCTTAGAAACATCTTTATTAGATGTATTGTGTTTCCCCTAGTTTTATTGAGATATAATTGGTATGCAGCCCTGTATAAGTTTAAGATATATAGCATCATGACCCGATTTTCATATATTGTGAAATAATTACAACAAGTTCAGTTAACATCAACTGTCCTATAGATTAGAAAAGGAAAAAAAAATGGTTTTTCCTTTTGATGAGAACTCTTAGGATTTACTGTCTTAACACCTTTCTCTAGATCATACCACAGTGTTAGCTGCAGCTATCATGTTGTCCTTTGCCTCCTGCTGCTTATTTATCTTATAACTAAAAGTCTGTACCTTTTGACCTCCTTTATCCAGTTACCCAAACCCCACCCCCCTGCCTCTGGTTACCCAAAATGTGATCTCTTTCTCTATGAGTTCGTTGATTGATTTGATTCCACAAATAATTGAGATCTTGTAGCATTTGTCATTCTAATTTCACTTAGCATGACACCCTCTAGGTCCATCCGTGTTGTTGCAAATAGCAAGATTTCCCTCTTTTTAAAGGCTGAATTAATATTACCATGTGTGTGTGTGCATACCACAACTTTACCCGTCCACCCATGTCTTGGCTATTATAAATAATGCTGCAGTGAACATAGGAGTGCTGGTATCTCTTCAACACAGTATTTGTGTTTCCTTTCGATCTATCCCCAGAGGTGGAATTGCTGGATCATAGGGTAGTTCTAGTTTTAATTTTTTGAGGAACCTCCATACTGTTTTCCTTAGTAGTCACACCTATTTACATTTCCACCAACAGTGTTTAAGCGTTCCCTTTTCTCCACATCCTGGACGAAATTTGGTACTTCTTGTCTTTTGATGATGGGTATTCTACTAGGTGTGTGTGGTTTTGATTTGCATTTCCCCGATGTTTAGTAATGTTGAGCACCTCTTTGTGTACCTGTTGGCCTTCATATATCCTCTTTGGAAAAATGTCTATTCAGGTCTTTTACCCATTTTTCAATTGCATTATTTGGTATTTTTTTGTTTGTTTGTTTTGTTTTTTTGAGTTGTATGAGTTTTATACATTTTTGGATAATAACACTTTATCAGATACACGATTTGCAAACATTTTTCCCATTTCGTAAGTTGTCTTTTTATTGATGCGGTCCTACTTGTTTATTTTGGTCCTGGTGCATTAGGTATTATATCCAAAAAATCATTGCCAAGGCCATTGTCAAGGAGCTTTGTTCCTACCTTTTCTTCCAGGAGTTTTATGGTTTCTGGTGTTACATTTAATTCTTTAATTCATTTTGAGTTAATTTTGGGGAGTTGATTTTTGTAAGATATGGGGTCTAGTTTCATTTTTTTTACATGTGAATGTCCAGTTTTCCCGGCACCATTTATTGAAGAGACTGTCTTTTCTCTGTTGAGTATTCTTGTATCCTGTGTCAATATTAATTGATGGTATTTGTATGGGTTTATTTCTGGGCCCTTGATTCTATTCCATTGGTCTATGTGTCTGGTTCTCTGCAAATACCATACTGTTTTAACTACTCTAGCTTTGTAGTATAGCTTGAAACAAGGACATATGATGCTTCCTACTTTGTTGTTCTTTCTCAGAATTGCTTTGCCTATTTGGGGTCTTTGGTGGTGCCATATAGATATTATGACTTTTTTTTTGTTCTACTTCTGTAAAGATCCCCTTGGCATTTTGATAGGGATTGTACAGAATCTATAGATGGCTTCGGGTAGTACAGACATTTTAACAATATTAATTTTTCCATCCATGAATACAGGATTACTTTCCATTTATATGTGTTATCTTTAATTTCTTTCATCAGTGTCTTATGGTTTTCAGTATAGATATTTTTCACCTCCCTGATTGAATTAATTCCTAAGTATTTTATTGTTTTTTTGATGCTATTGTAAATAGCATTGATTGATTTTTTTCAGATAATTCATTGTCAGTATATAGAAATGCTACTATATGATAATTTTGTATCCTGCCATTTTACTGAATTCAGTGATTAGATCTAACAGTTTCTTGGTGAAGTCTCTACGATTTTCTATATATAAAATCATGTCATCTTCAAATAGGCAATTTTGCTTCTTCCTTTCCAATTCTGATGTCTTTTATATCTTTTTGTTGCTTGATTGCTCTGGCTAGGACTTCAGGGCTATGTTGAATAGGAGAGATGAGAGTGGGGACCCATGTCTTGTTCCTGATCTTAGAAGAAAAGCTTTCAGTATTTCATCACTGAGTATGGTGTTAGCTGTGGGCTTGTTATACATGGCCTTTATTAAGTTGAGGTATGTTCCTTCTATACCTAATTTGTTATGAGTTTTTATCATGAACAGATGTTGAATTTTTGCCAAATGCTTTTTCTGTGTCTCTTGAGATGATATGATTTTTCTCTTCCAATTCTATCAATGTGATATATCACATTGATTGATTTGCATATGTTGAACCATCTATGCACCCCAGGCATATATCCCACTTGACCATGATGAACATTTCTTTTAATGTACTGCTGAATTTGGTTTGCTAGTATTTTATTGAGAATTTTTGCATCTGTATTCATCAGGGATGTTGTCCTGAAGTTTCCTTTTCTTTTCATGTCTTTTTCTGTCTTCGGTATCAAGGTAATGCTAACCTCATAAAATGAGTTTGGGGATGTCCCCTCCTCTTCGAGTTTTTGGCAGAGTTTGAGAAGGATCAATGTTTATTCTTCTTTAAATGTTTGGTAAAATTTACCAGTGAAACTATCTGTCCTGGGCTTTTCGTTGTTGGGAGATTTTTGATTACTGATTCAAAGTCCTTACTAGTAATTGGTAACTTCAGATCTTTAATTTCTTTGTGATTCAGAATTGGTAGGTTGTATGTTACTAAGAATTCTTCTTAGTAAAAAAAAGCCCATTTTTTTCTAGGTTGTCTAGTTTGTTGTGTATATAGTTGTTCATAGTAGTTTCTTATGCTCTTAACATTTCTGTGCTGTCTCCTACAGAGAGGAGTTGTAATGTCTCCTCTTTCATTTATATTTTATTGATATGGGTCCTCTTTTTTCCTTCGTTAGTTGAGCTAAAGGTTGTGTTTTTTTTTCTTTGAGTATAGTTCACCAAGTGTTTTTCTTTAACATTAAAGTATTACATAAAACCTAAATATATAAACGTACATATTATACAACACTTTTACATATACAATATTTTATGTTTATATATGTATATATGTTTATAATATAGATCATATATTAACAAAGCATATTTATATAAATATACATAAAATATTGTATTTAAAATATATGTAAAATTATTGCATAATATGTTTAGATATTTGTATATGTATATATGTTTATATAGAATATATAAACAAAACATTTATATAAACACATATAAAGATTTATATACATATATGGACATATAAAATGTTACTTAAAATATAACATGAAAAATATTTAAAATATTAACATTTTAAAATATTTTTAACATTAAAAGTCAAGATTAAAATCAACTAAAAATGTAGAAATTCATGTGAATTTTTTTTTCTCTATCACCTAATTCTGTTTTACTTAGAGATATAAAATAGGCACTCAGAGAAGAATTTGTGATCTGGCACAGTAGACTCCACGAGTCCCCCCACCCATTCCCCCTGGTCCATGAAGCATTCACATTTGACACGTTCTCTTTCCTCTGCTTTAGGTGAAAAAGTTTAAGAAGTTCAGTGACATGGCTAAGTCAACAACAGTAGCCAGAAAGAGAAGATGAGGGAAAGGGGAAGGCAAACGGAATGGAGGGATGAATGGGTCTTATGTGACTGAGAAGGAAAAGGTTAGTTAGAACTCTTTGAACCCGCTTCTCAGGGATGAGCAGAGCAGACAGCTATTAGACTGGTAGGCACGGAGGTGGCATCAGAAACATCTGAAGGGATTGGAGCAGGTGGAAATCTCAGGAGATAGTAAAAGAGGACTTCAGTCATTTGCCTCAATAGCAGATCAGCTAGGTGGTGTGTCTGTGTTTTTCGTTTTATACTTTAAAGTTGTTCATAAGCAGAGAGGGATAAAGGGAGAATATTCTGGAAGCAAAGAAGTAGAGGCATCTGACATGAACAGGAACAAAAGTAGGAACACGGGAAAGAAAGAAGTTAGGAGTCAGGACATAGAATGGAAAAGTAAAACATCATAACTGATCATTTTGCTGGACACATTGCATGAACTAATTGACTCAGAATAAGTCTATGAAATGGGTACTGGTATCAACTCCATTTTATAAATAAGAAAACAAGAGAAAGGGAAAATTGTAGTGCTCTTACTTTATTTAATCACACCCTAGATTCCGGAGCAATGGATCTCAACCTTAGCTGCAGATACAGAATCACCTGTAGAACGGTTTCACATACTGACGCCCAGGCCACACTCCCGGATTCAAATGTACCTGATCTTGGGGGGGACCCAGACACCAGTATACTGAAAGAGTTTCCCCAAACGCGCTAAGTGTGATGCTAAGTTTGAGAAGCACTGACGCAGCGGGGACCTGGAGGAGAGGCCCAAGGGGTCATACAACAAGCTTTCAGCACTATTAATGGTCAATATGCCTCACTAACATTATCTTACTTTCTCCTCAGATCACTTGTAAGAGGGAGGTCCCATTACTATTGCTTTTTTTTTTTAATATAAAGGAATCAATGCTTACAAAGGATGCATGAGTTAGTGTTTAAAGCATTCCATTTAAAAGAACCATATAGCTGTTTGGTAAGTAACCGCTGCGCACACTGCCTCATCTAGTCACAAGAGGAAGTATTCACAGGAGATGACAGCTCTCACTGGAGAGAAGGGACATGTACTCTCTAACAGATTCTAAACAGTTTATCGAAGATCAACTGTCACCATGCTAGTTGTATTAGCAGTGACTGTTCAACATACAGAAACCATCATTGCAGATAGTTACGCACCCCACATTCCATCTTTTCACAAGATAATTCTACCCCTTTCTTATCCTTATTATAAGTTTAGAGCTTTTCAGGCCTGCCTCTTTCTGTTCCATACTCACTAACGCAATTCCATTTCTTAGTCTTGAAGCACACAGACCCTCCTAACGGTGGGCGAAAGAAGTCTACATGACTACGAGATGGAAAGAAGAGAATTTTCCCTCTCCCTTATGGCTACAGATAAGAGATCTTCATCATGAAGGCAAAACAAAAACAACACACACACACACACACACAGATTCTAGCAGATATTTCTAAGAAAGTGTCTTGTAAGACTTTTGGACTTCAGAGGTTGTTGATAAGCCCTGTGGAAATAGATTCTACCCTCTAGTGTGTCTACTATGTTGAGTGGAAAGCTTCCTTAATAACATTTATATCCCTTCCTCCTGAGATGTAAATAACTACATAGATTACCTTTACAAGTTGAGAAGGCATCTGAGGCATGACTCCCCTCACCTCTTTTCCCACATGAAAAAGTTAAAAAACGAAAACAAAGCAACTCTACGAGAGTTACACATATTTATGTAAGATGTGCATAAATACAATTTTATATTTATAGAACTATATATGTCAAATATATATTATTATATAAATACAAAATACATATACAAAAACAAGATATATATATAAAATATATATATATAGAAATTGGCATTGTAGGGCTTTTTAGGATATACATATAGGCCCATGGGATAATTATATCTTGCAAATTCTCTCTCACACCCTAGCATCTCTTAAAACAATTTTTTTTTTTAAGAGAGAGAGTAGGGGTGGGAGGGGCAGAGGAAGGAGAGAGAGAATCTCAATCAGGCTCCACGCTGGGTATGGGGCTTGATCTCACAACCCTGAGATCATGACCTGAGCCAAAATTAAGACTGAGTTACCCAGGCGCCCCTCTTAAAACAATTTAACCAAAACAGACCAGATAAAACACAGGTTAACGGGTTTGCAGGATACTTAAAGTACATCTTTAAATGAAAATGATGGCTCTGTGAATACAATTAATTGGGCTAAAAATTATGACAGAATTTCCATTTTAATGAAATGCCAAATAAGAAAGCAGATGGAAGGTAAAGGAGAAGATAAGTCAATGGGTTTGTTGCGCATGTTTTTTCCCAACCAGAAAGCAGGATTTAAAGATTGAGGGAGTAGTAGGAGACCATGCATTATCACTAAAATGACCACAGTTGGATTGCTGACCACTTTTCCAGGTCAGGTCTGGTTCCAGATCTGGTTCTTCTAGGTTGAATACAGGTAGCCACACAGAAAACAAAGGATAAGGGCGTTTCAGGACTGGTACATCCTGAGGGTATAGAAATGCCTTCATTATTTCAAAAGAAATGAAATGGCAGATGGTTGCCAACAGTCAGAAATACCAGTCCTGTGGTCAAGAGACCTGGGCTAGACAAGGAACCACATCAAATGTTTGCTCTTCTGGAAAGCCTGTCTTGGACCTTCACTCAGGACCCATGAGTAATTCCCAGAGCACTTTGTCCCTCTAAGGTCAGCAATGACTAGCAAGTCAGAGATATTTCCTGACATAGCAGGCACTTTACTATCATGTATTGAATGAATGAATGAATGAATGAATGAACGAACGAACGATCATGGTAATGCTGTAATGAGCTGCGAAGATTGATCCTCGCATTTTAAAAACCTTGATGTGAAAGAGTAGGTAGAGTGCTATTTGGAGATTCAAGATCTTTCTGATTCTTCTTTGGGGGAATACTAGCCCTCACTATGAGGCAAAATAATTTTTATTTTTAAACTTAGGGTACCAGATTAGGAGGCACTAGAACATTATATTAGGCAGCTCCAAGCTCCCCGTCAACAGAAAGAACAAAGCAAGCAGAAACTGTCAGAATTCTGGAAAGCAATCAAAGTTTTTTTGTTTTTTTTTAACAACCAAGGAAACACTAAATCAAGAAAAAAAGCAACTTAAAAAATGCTCCTGGTGCTCAAGGAAATCTCTGTCAAAATATTAGCTAAACACAAGCTAACATAACAGGAACTGCAGGGATGACACATGACAAGGAATACGGTGTTTGCAAAAGTGGTTTGTAAAAGTTACTTTAAAAAGGATAAGCACTGCCTTCAACAATCAAAAAAGAGCAAACCCTACAAAAGGAGAGAATCTGATTTCTGGAGGTACTGCATTATAATATTCAAATGTCAGGTTTTCTTTCTTTTTTTTTTTTTTTCAAATGTCAGATTTTCAACAACAAAATCAGAAGGCCCATTCAAAGGAACAGAAATTATCTCTGAGGATGCCCAAACATTGGATTTACTAAACAGAGACTTCATTTTTAAAAAAGATTTATTTATTTACTTTAGAGAGAGAGAGCAAGAGCAGGAAGGGCAGAGGGAGAGGAAGAGAGAATCTCCAGCAGACTCTGCCCGGTGCAGGGCTAGATCTCACAACCCCAAGATCACGACCTGAGCTGAAACTAAGAGTTGGACACTAAACCGACTGAGCCACCCAGGAGCCCCCAAACAGAGACTTTAAAACAACTATCTTAGATATGCTCAAAAAGATAAAAGAAACCGTGGAAGGAAACCATGTGTTAGGGTACAAAAACAGTCTCAATACACTTTAAAAAGATTAAAATCATACAAATTATCTTCTCTGACCACAACAAGATGAAGCTGGAAATCAACAACAGAAGGAAAACTGGAAAATTCACAAATATGTGGAAATTAAACAACACATTCTTCAACAAACCACTGTGTCAAAAAAATCACAACAAGAATTAGAAAATACTTCAAAATAAATAAAAAACCCCAACATATTAAAACTTAGGGGATGCAGTGAAGTCAGTAATCAGAGGGGATTTAATAGCTGTAAACGTCTACCTTAGAAAAGAAGAAATATCCCAAATCAATAACCTAACTTCATACTTTGATGAATTAGAAAAAGAAAAGCAGGCTAAACCCAAAGCTAGCAGAAGGAAGGAAATAATAAAGATGAGAGCAGAGACAAATGAAATAGAGAATAGAAAAACAACAGACATAACTGCTGGTTCTTTGAAAAGATGAACAAGATGGACAAATGTTTAACCATACATCAAAAAAGAGAAAAGATGCAAAACATTAAAATCATAAAGTGGGGACATGACTTTCAACCTTATGGTGAACAACTGTACATCAACAAATAACATCTAGATGAAACGGACAAAGCTCTAGAAAAACAAAAATTACTACGCTGACTTCAGAAGAAATATAAAATCCCAACAGACCTATAACGAGAGTAATCTACAAGAAAAAATCTATAATAAGAAACTTTCCAACAAAGACAAGTCCAGGACCAGATGACTTCAGCAATGAATTCTACCAAATGTTTAAAGAAGAAATAACACCAATCTTTCTCAAACTCGTCTGAAAAAAAAAAAGAAAACACACACACACACACACACAAAACAGAAGGGGAGGGAACACTTTCTAACTCATTCTATGAGCCCAGCTTTACCCCAATACCAGCTAAAGACATCAAAAGAGAAGAAGATTACAGGACAATTTTCACTACGAATATAGATGCAAGAATCTTCAACAACGTACTAGCAAACCAAGCCCAACAGCATATTAAAAGATTATACACAACGAGCAAGTGGGATTTATCCCAAGAGTGTGAGAATGGTTCACCGTAAGAAAACCAGCCAACATAACACATTGCATTAATAGAACTAAGCAAAGAAAAATGTGCAAGATTATCTCATTTGACCTAGAAAAAGGCATTTGACAACATTCAAAACCCTTCATGATGAAAACACTAAAAAAACCAGGGATAGAAGAATACTTCTTCAACGAGATAAAGGGCTTTTACAAAAACCTCACAGCTAACACAATACTCACTGGTAAAAGGTATTTCCCCCTAAGGTCAGAAAAAAGGCAAAGATGCCTGCTTTTGACGTTGCTATTCAACAGTGTGCTGGAATTTTTAGCCAGAGCAATCAGGGGAAGAAAAGAATTAAAGGCATTCAAACGGTAAAGATAGGAATAAAACTATTCTTATTTGCAGATAACATGGTCTTATAGATAGAAAATCCCACAGAACCCACGAGGAAGCTACACAGCTAATGAACGAGCTCAGCAAAGTTGCAGTATACGGAATCTACGTAGAGAAATCGGTTGTGTTTCTGTACGCCGGGAATTAACAATCCAAAAAGGAAATGAACAATCCCATTTCCATGGTGTCCAAAAGAATAAAATACTTAAGAATAAGCTTAGCCAAAGAGGCAAAAAATTTATACTCGCCAAAGCTGCAGAACATTGCTGAAAGAAATCAAAGAAAAAACAAATGGGGTTTGGGGTAACAAAAAATTTTGGAACTAAAGAGTGGTTGGTGGCCGTACAGCCTCGTCAATGCACTTCATGCCACTGAATCGTACACTTAAATATGGTCATAACGGGAAATTCCATGTTATAGGTATTCTACCTCCATAAAATGTTAAGAACAAAACAAAAAGATCCAGTGGGGGTACACTTCCCTGATTAGAGATGGAAGGGCCTGTTTTTATCATGGGCAAAGCCACTTCTTGGTAAATGATTCTGAGGTCGATATGAGGCCTGGAAGAAAGGGGAAGCAGCGCCCCTCGTTTGGGTGGTCTTTGAAAATGCGAGGGTCTGTACTGTGGGTGAGCGGCTCGTCACCTTTCGCATCAGGAGGGAGGCTACCTGGGGCTGGGCTTTGGGGAAGAACTAGGACAAGAGGGGACTCCAGGAAGATGACCAGTGGGGCAACATGACCTTATAACTCTAAAAAGAGCGATGCCTAATTTTCACTGTGCAGTTACAAAATGTCCTTTCCTTCCAATATACTGAACCTCTTGTTTATTGAGCCTATGCTGTGTGAAGGCACCGCTGGGGTTCCATGAAGACACTGGTGGGGATGACCTGGGCTTCCCCCACAAGGAGCCCGCATTTTAAGTGGGATAGAAAAAGAAACACATAAATATTTGTAAATTATGTTAATGTCATGAAGGAATTAAAAACTGGGGCTGAGAAAGAGCACAGTAGCGAAGAGACCTTATCTTCAGCAAATGGCATTTAGGGTATAAAGGACGATAGGAAACCCCCTACATCAAGATCTGAGAGTAGAATACTGAAGGAAAAGGGAAGAGCAAAGGTCTTAAAGAAGGACGAAACCTGTAGTTAGAGAGGGTCGGGTACCTGTAGGGTCATGTGGTTGGAAGGTCTTGAGCGAGGGCAAGAATGATCCAGTTTAAGGACCAGGTAGAGCATGGTAGGCCCGGTGAAAAGTTATTCACAAACCGCTGTCGTCACTGAAACTTCAGAATACTAATAAAGATGATCTCTTGGCCTGGGCTACACTGGGGGGTCTGTTCTTGGGGGAGCCTGTCCGGGCAAGCTCTGCAGGTGCACAGCAGGGAGCAAGGCTGGAGAAACCAGCGGTTACGATGCCAAGAGCAGATCATTAGGAGGAAGGTGGTGGAAGTAGAAGCAACAGGCACGATGGGTCTGGCCACACCGAAGCCTCCCTTGGAAGGCTGTAGAAAATACTTGAGGACGGGCAGCTGGCAAGAGGCCCATTCTATGAACAACCACATGTGGACGTGGCTAAATGGACTGTGAAGTATACAGCGTCCCTGGAGGACTAGAGACACGAAGGACATGGAGAATATTTATTTGTTTGCAGAGCTACCGATTGGAGTGTCTTCCAGGAAATTGTACAATTTGAAACGAGAGCTTGAGAGGACAATAGCTGAATGAAGTTCATGGCGGAGCCAGGGTCCCCCCTGAAACGTGGCTGTTCTGCTCGGAACCCCAGAGCTGCCCAGGCCTGTCATTTCAGAAGCCCGGGTGTCCTGCGACCCCGTATGTTCCCTGAATAGCCGTGAGGGGTGCTGAGCGGTCCTCCCACCAGAAGTTCTCGAACAGCGGCCATCAGGGACAGTCCCGTGACCCCGAGTCTGGCGGGCACCAGCTTACCTGAGAGGAATCACACTTCCTCATCTCCTTCTCCTTCTTTGCCAGACGCTTCTTTTTCTTGTGAAGAGGTTTGGACTCCAGAATCATTTCTTCCAGTTCGAAGGTGGGGTCGCAATTCAGCCTGCCTTTCTGCAAGAAAGACCAGTTGGCTCAGTCCTTTGCTTCTGGGTCATTCTACAAGGATGCCAGGCCGAAAACCAGGAAGACCACCTAGTTTTGATGGCGCCGTCCAAGAATAAGGAGCTGTGATTCCTACTCTGTTTTAGATAATTTATGGTCGGCGTTGTTTTTCATACACCTTCATTTATATTTTGTTTTCTAAACTCCCCACAAGCCTTCTGTGAGTGAGAAAGGAAATCAAACTCTAGTTATTTTTCTGCAGTTTGAACTTGTGAATTATGTTTCTCGAAGTGTGTTCTGACGATCATGTATGCAGATCAGAATCACCCGAGTTGTTTGCCCAGCTGCCCAGTTCCCCGGCCAGGCCTTCAGAGTCAGTGTTTCTGAACAGAGGCTGAGGAAACTACATTTTTAAGAAGCTTCCCAAATGATTTGCATGGACGGTAAGGTTAGAGAATCACACATGGAGCCTCTCCTGAGGCAGGGTGGGTGGCTAATGGCTGTGGTGTGTGCGTCGGAGGAAGAGTGGACGCAACAGCAGGTGTGTCTGGGTCTCCACAGTGTCATGCATCCATCAGCCACGGTACACGTGGCCCCTGTAGGACTCTGCATCACGGCCTGGTAAGACCTCCACCTATCTTCTTGTTGCTCCACGAGAGAGCAACTCCCCAACCCAGAATTCCACCACACTGCCTACTCATGTCTCCCACTGTGCTCCTTCACCCAACCCACCCGCAGGTGCGTCGCCCTCTGTTTGCACAGGAAGGATCACACCCCCACAAGCCCACGGCATGTGTCTCCCTTGGGCTGCACCACAGAAAACTCTGAACTGTCTCAGTTGTACCCTTTAGGAGTTCATTATTCTGCCAGTCTACCCGATACTGAGTGTGTAGAATCAGACTGACAGAGGGAAGCTAGAGGTCTCCCTTGGGTCCCTTGGCCGAAGCTTCTGCACTCCAGCTTTTACCAGTGGTCTGAAGGAGGCCACAGATGTCCTCAGCCACGTACTGACCCAGTGGGACTTACTTCCCTTTGGCTATTAGTGCTTATGAATGTGGCTCTGTGGCAGCGAACCACCAAAGGAAGAGGGGTGAGTGGTAAAAATAACCCCAACATTTTCAATGCTGTGACTCACAGAACTCCATGGAAACAAATTTCTCCATCTTTAAAATCTGAGAAAACACTGTTTCCTCAATGAGCAGATTCCTGGGAATGACTGTTTGGAGGACCAGGGCTTCCTTCCAGTAGCACACCACAAAAAGCGATTAGGAGCTAGAACTGCAGATGCAGATGGACCTGGACGAGAATCCCACTCGGCCACCTGTTAGCCACATGACCTTTGGTGGCCCACGTACCCTGTGTGTGCCTCCACTGTCTCATCTGTGAGATAGGAGTTGGGCTGTCTCACAACACTGGTGGGGTTATCTAATGAGACCGTGTGTGTAATGGATGAGAGTTATTATGGGTGTGTTAGGATTGACTCACGTTAGGAATAAAACCCGGAATGAGCCTCTTCTGCAAAACTGCATCCCAGTTCATGTCATTCATATACGGGAAGTTCTGGACGTCAGACAAGTGAGAAAAGCGTTGGTCTGGATTAGGCTCAAGTAGCTGCCAACGGAATACAAACATCAAGATCATAATGAAGGTCAAAGTCGGGCAAAAAATCATACAAATTCCCTGTAAAAGTTTTCTAGTGTGGGTCTGACGGAAACAAGGTAGTGTTCCCCTTCCCTAATCCTATCAAATAATAACGATAATAATATACATAAATAATGTGATAATGCGTGGACAGAACGAGCTGTAAGTAGGTTTTTGCAGTGTGGTGAGTGAAAATAGATTGTCCTATTGGGTCAAACATACCTTTGATTCCTGACTCCCTTATTTTACTACCTATGGGCAAGTTTGTCCTCTAAACCTTAGTTTACCCTCTATAAAAAGGGGATAATAGCTTATTTTGTATGGTTGTAGCTAGGAATAAATGAGGCCATGTATATAAAGTACCTAAGAGGATGTCTGCCCTTATTATGTGGGGAACGCTCATGTGTTTTTACAAATGAAATTAATTTCCTACTAAAAGTCGTAGCTGTTCATACAGTTAATCAAAGTATATTGGGTGTGCCACAGATAAGATGTAACCAAGGTTACTATTACGGTTTGGGGTTTTGCTGACTGTGATGAAAGATCTTCCCCCGGTAACTGCTTCACAGCCAATATCACATTGGTCTCCTGGCTTAAATGGGAAATGTCAGTTCTGCTTGAGAATTCTCCTGGAGATTATAGCCATGGATCATCAGTGTGTAATTGTGGGGTGAGGAGAGCTGTCTTGGAACTGAGGACAATTTGCTTATGGAAAATAACCCCTCTCTTCTTCATCTTTGACATCATCAATATCCCTATTCCATAACAGGGTACTTGACCCCAAAGGCAGGAGGCACAGGGGTGAACTGTAGGCCCTCAAAGCTCTTATCCTTAACTGGCCACAACCTGTGTGTGATTTTTCCTTTTCAAAGAAAGCCAAGTGCATCCTGTGGGGCTCCTCATTCTTTCCTCCTTATAATAATTCAAGGCATACAACTTAGCTGCCGCTATAGTTGCCATTAATCTTTTCCATGAACATGGGCATCCTGCAAATCTGATAGACACTATGGACCTCATTTATTCAAATACCAGATTTTATCACCTATTAGGCTCTGTGCTAGATGCTGAGGATAGCATGGTAAAGAAGCCCCTTATAGGGCTTAGGAGACAGTAATCATTAACCCAAGAATCACACATACGTAATACATAAGTTCAAATTAAAAAAAAAAAATGGTATGAAGGAAAGATAGTGTTATGTGAGCTTACAACAGAAGAAAGCTTCCTGAGGAAGTGATATCTGAGCTGAAATCTAAAGCTGTGCTTCTCAAACTATCTATGTAGAAGGGCCAACTTTTTCTGTTTAATTTCCAACCATGAGATTAGTATGTGGTCTTCTTGTGCATGGCTAGTATGCAGGGCCACACCATGTACACCTTGTGATTTGAGTTAATACCCTGTTCAATGAGATGAGTCCATTGACCATGTACTTAGAGGCATCCGCAGTACCGCATTGCTATAACAGTTTCTAAACGCTTCTCTTAATTTCTATACTTCTCAAGGGCCTGTAGGAAACAATTCATGGACTTGAACCAGTTGGTGAATCCCATTGAATAATGTTGATCTAAAGGAGGTAGTGGGAGGAGCTGGGGATGGGGGCACTGTTCCAGGCAGAGCATGTGCAAAGGCCCTGTGGTAAGAGATTGATAAATGATGGTGAGAAGGGACAAGAAAAGGAGAAGACAAGAAGTCGATGTATAGTCAAAAGGGGAACAAAAGTCCAAAATAAGGCTTGAGTGGTAGTTGGAACCTTTATATCATACAGATTATTTTGATCTTTATTCTGAGAATAATGAGAAGACAATGAATTTTGCTTTGAACAGATCAGTATGGGGCAGAGGGGAGAACTGATTGGAGTGTGTAAAAGTGTCCGGGACAAACCAGTTATAAGGCAAGGCCTGATGGCAGTAGGACTGGGGAGATGGCAGTAGAGAGGAAGAGAAGTGACAGAGTCACGAGATATTTACAAAATCAGGTTACAAAACTTGGCAATGAATTGGAAATGGGGATGGTGGGTGACTTCTGGTTTCTGGCTTCTATAACTGGCTAGATGGAGGGGCCAGTCATTGAGAGAGGGAACATCGCAGCAAGTCCAGGAAATAGAGAGCGATCAGAAACTCCGTTTTGGACACACTGAGTTTGACATGGCTCAACAAGAGGACACGCATGTTGCCTTAATGAAGCCATGGGTTTGAAAGCTGTTAGGTACAGGGGCGCCTGGGTGGCGCAGTCATTAAGCGTCTGCCTTCGGCTCAGGGCGCGATCCCAGGGTCCTGGGATCGAGCCCCACATCAGGCTCCTCCGCTATGAGCCTGCTTCTTCCTCTCCCACTCCCCCTGCTTGTGTTCCCTCTCTTGCTGGCTGTCTCTCTCTCTGTCAAATGAATACATAAAATCTTAAAAAATAAAAAATGAAAGCTGTTAGGTACAAGCCCACTCTAGAAATGTGTATTATCATGGCTGCTTCCAATATTATAAACTAACTTTTCACCTCAAATCAGAGGGCATGCTTCTCTTTATCACTTCCTTTTGTCATGCGGTCCTCCTTCTTACCTTCTTAAGTAGTGACACCATTTCCTGTGACCAGGCAGAGGGGTAAGTCACAATAGCGGTCTCAAACATGTGTGCGATCTCCTTGCTGGAGGTACTGGAGCGAATATGGTATGGTCTCTTGGGGAAGAGAAGAAGGAAGAGTCTTCATTTTTATAGGGTAAAGAAAAGATTTTGCTTGGCCCATGTTCCCAAGCTAAATTTTCAACCAGTAAAATCTCAGTATCATTTTCTGATCCCTTCCAGTTGATTGTTGTTTTCGTATGCAAATGTGGTCTACTGTTGCCAGATCTTTTATTTAACAAAAAAAAAAAAAAAAAAAAAACACCAGAAATCTCGAGTTTCCTGTGAAATCTCAGAATTTTTAAAAACTTAGTAACTCCACTGGGCCAAATGAAACATTTCTGTACACTAAACACACCTCTGAGATCCCAGTTTGGGAGTGTTTTGTAAGGCAGGTTACGTAAGTATTTACGTGAAACATGGGACAAATGTTCAGTGATTGTAAAGAGATCCAGAGTTTTACTCTACACCTCTTTGTGCTTTTTGAAGCAGTAGTAAGTTCAGGATAGAATGTCACCCAGAAAACTAACTCCAGTCTAAAATGCTATGAGTTGCTAGTTCTGTGGAGTGGGGTGGAGAATTTGATGATGAGGCATGGTATTTTTACTTCTGAGAGAACCAAGGTCTTTTATAGTTTTAACGTTGGGGCAAAGAAATCAAACAGAACAGTGGTTTTGTTATATTTTTCATAGCTGTCCACTAGAGAGCAGCCTTTACCTATATTAATTTCTCTATTTCTCAGAAAATAGATTTATGGGGTTTTATCTTTTGTGTGAATTGTGAGCTACTTAGGGCCAGAGATCATCCCCTATTCATATTTGTGTCCATTGGACCTAGCACCTAGTAGACGCTCATTACATGTTTGTTGAATGAACAATTTCCGTATTAGAGCAACCAACAATGGGACACTTAATATGGACACGTACATTCATCAAGTGCCTGGCCCTTTCGAGATACTTCATAAATGACTGTGGACTGATGGAATAAATTGGGAGAGGTGGAAGAGTTTAATATTCTTCCTGTTGTAAATCAGTATTAAAAGGTAATGTAATTATAGATGGCTAATAGACACATAAAAATATGCTCATCACCACTCATCACCAGGGGGCCACAAATCAAAACCACAGTGAGATATCACCTGACACCTGTCAGAATGACTAACATTAACAACACGGGAAACGAGGTGTTGGTGAGGATGTGGAGAAGGGGGAACCCTCTTACACTGTGGGTGGGAATGCAAACTGGTGCAGCGACTCTGGAAAATACTATGGACATTCCCCAAAAAGCTAAAAATAGAACTACCCTACAATCCTGCAATTGCATTACTGCGTATTTACCCAAAGGATACAAGAATACCAATTCGAAGGGATGCATGGACTCTGATGTTTACAGCAGCCTTCTCAACAATAGCCAAATTATGGAGACTTAAGTAAACACTTAAGTAACTTAAAGCGAGAAAAGACGGGCCTTGCCTTTACGATGGCAGATAAAGCAGCTTAATGGCTAAGAGGCCCGTTCATGTGAAGTTCTGAAACCGCAGAGAGGTCAAGCATATTTGTCTTCGAGGCATGTATTTTTCTATAAATGAGAATTTGTAAATGTGGAGGAGATCATTGTTTAGCGCCCGTCCTCTGTGGTTTGGTTGTGTTGATAGTTGTAATTAAATGTGATTAGCTAGATTTTGAACCCTAATGACCTACAGCCTACTTGGTGATTCTTTGCTAGAATGTGGCAGAATTGATGTAGTGCCTTGTTCCCCCATTCATTCAGTACACAGTGGTTACGGATCTATTTAAAGTTAAATACTGGGGATAATACTAAACTGTATAAGGTACAGTTTATATGCTTCACCTTAATGAATTTGTAATCTAATAATATAGAAGAGATAAGGTAAAAATGGATAGATCTCGAAAAACTCACAAGGGCAATACTTTACAAAATGGAATTTAAATTCAATAATCTGTTAGTACCTTTTCTTCACCTCCCCCTACCCCCAAAAAAGAAAGAAAAAAGTGAATCTGACAATGTTAATACATCATATGACAGAGAACTACCACGGAGATAAAATAATATGGGAGGGGGAATATTTTCTGGGTAAAATTCTTCCTAGGCATTTTCTTAGTTTAAGAAATGTCTCCTTTAGGGGCGCCTGGGTGGCACAGCGGTTGGGCATCTGCCTTCGGCTCAGGGCGTGATCCCAGTGTTATGGGATCGAGCCCCACATCAGGCTCTTCCACTATGAGCCTGCTTCTTCCTCTCGCACTCCCCCTGCTTGTGTTCCCTCTCTCACTGGCTGTCTCTATCTCTGTCGAATAAATAAATAAAATCTTAAAAAAAAAAAAAAAAAGAAAAGAAATGTCTCCTTTAAAAGGAAACTGCTCTAAGTTGCCCCCAAACTCAGAACCCAGGAGCCAAATGACAGAGAGGAATCCAACAAGACAGGGCATGAATTGTGTTGTATTAATAATTCACACTCACCTGGGGGAACTATGTCGAAGTTAGAATCCTGTACTGTGACTGCCAGATGATTTTCTTTAAACAAACAAATGTATTTCCACAAGATATTTAGTGAGGTGCACTGATCTTCCCTCTCTGGGAGTTTCTAACACACACATATTCATTTAATTTTATCTGCAGTTAAAGCGAACTCACATGCTTGGGTCCATATATAGGAGAGTAGTATGTGCCGAAATCCCAGGTATCACATGGCATAGTGCTTTCACCTTGCACACAAACTGCTTGATTTTAGGGGGGAAAAATCCATTCTTTCATTCTAAAAATGAAACTTGCTGGAAGAGAAACCAAAGAGAAACGCAGTTCTAACATACCCGGCCTCTCAAGAGCTCATAGGCCGTCACTCCCAGGGACCACCAGTCCACAGCAAAGGAATAGCCTGTTTCTCTTCTGGAGTTGAACATCTCAGGCGCTGAAAAGATAGGAAAGTGAGGTCAGTTTTACTCCCGGGGACGTGCCCAAATCTCTGCTCCCAGCGTGTTCCTCCTGAGGCGTAGTACCAGGGCAAGGAAAACGAATCAACACTGCCACGGACGTCTACCATCCCTTGCTAGATGGCACACAGCAGGCAAAACCGGCTGATTTTCTTGTCTCAGTGGCCTCATTCATCCGCCAACACACAGGCATGCACAGGCCTGGATGGACAAATTCCCTTCTTATTTATAGTGTGCAACTATTAAAAATTGGATCCCGTAAGGCCTCAAATGTTCAGCTGACCGTCAAATCAGGAAGGCTGGGAAGATGTTATTTGTTGCCTTGATTTGAAAGGTTTGTGCTAAAGGACTGAGATCCGTATTAGAATTTGGTGCAAGGTGTATTGGATTGGCTTTCCGTCTCACCGTCATCTCGAAGACCCAAGGGCAGCGTTTCCAGCCTGCTGTTGGTGGTGAGGGAGAGAGAAGGAGGGAGTGGGCCCTCTGAGAAATAGAAGCTTTCACATGAGGTGGAGAAACTTACACTTTGTAATGTGGTTATTTGAAAGGACTCCAAGGAAAGGCAAAGCTACAGTCAACTTTGCTGCCGGTGGTGGCCGCCTGGTTATGCGTTCTCTAAGCACGTCGATGCCCTGAGAACCTTCTTCATATTCCTCCAAGCACATACCTGGCTCGTGAGGGGTAAAGCCAAAGCAAGGGCAGGGTGCTCACCACTACACTTCTAGGGTCTCATATTGAACCTGGCAGCTAGAGTCACTCAACAGAACTGTGTTGACCAAAGAAACGACGAGGAGTCAAGTCAACAAGAGATGGTGGCAGTCATTTGCTCTGGAGACATGCCGTCTGGGGTCAGAACCTGCCTTTACCACTTATCCTGACCTTGAACAAGTCAGCTGCCTGAGCTTGAGAAGCCTCATCAGCCAAGTCAAAATAAGATGATCTTTAGAGCGTGAGAAATTAAATGAGATGCTGCATGACGAAATCTGAGCTCCGTTCCTGGCATCTAGAAAGTGCTCCAAAAACGAGTCACTGTTCTGGAGAGGCAAACATAGGGATGGGAATGTTACTTATCAAAAGCTATACACAGTTGACCCAAGCCTCTGGTAGTAAGGCGCTGGCTCTGGACAAAGGAAATTGGCACGATGTGAGGCCTGCACACGGGCTTGACCTAGCTGGGGTACTCACGTCCCAGTAAAATCCTGTGGACGGCATCCAGTCCGAGGTAGAATGTTGACATCCCGGTGCCTGGACTGACCCTGCCTGTAAGAGCCTCATTTCCCAGCGAATCCATCTCCCACGCATCACTGCATCCTATCTTTAAGTCACAGCTCCCCATCAGCTCGGGAGATAATGGCCCTGACCCCAGGGTACCCCCCACATTGGATGGAAATGGGCTTTATTTCCACTTTCCCTTACCAGTACCCCCAGTGACATGTGACAGGCATCTCCTACCAGCTGGGTATTTTCGATTTGACAGTATTGTGAACAATGCTGTCATGAACACTCCTAAAAGTCCACACATCTATAGGGTGTGTTCCTGGAAGGGGAGTCTCTGGGGATACGATGTGATTCTTCGTACTCTGGATAATGATCAATGATTTAACCAAAGTGGTAGTACCGATTAACATGGTGACCAGCGTCGTATCAGGGTTTCCTTCGCTCAGCCTCCTTACCCACACTTGGCGTTAACTGACCTCTTGAATTTTGCCAGTCTAGCACGTGTGTATTGAGCTTTCATTGTGGTTTAACTCGGTATTGTCCTGATTACTAATAAGCTTCACCACATTTTAATGCATGTATTGGCTATGTGGATTTCCATCATTTAGTTTTCAGGTTTTACAATATCTGGATAGTAGATTTTTTAAAAAGATTTTATTCATTTTTAGAGAGAGAGAGTGAGGAGGAGGGCAGAGGGGGAGGGAGAGGGACAAGGAGACTCCTTGCTGAGCACGGAGTCTGACATGGGGCTCAATCTCATGACACTGAGATCCTGACCTGAGATGAAACCAAGAGTCAGACACTTAACTGAGTCACCCCCTAGATAGTAGATTCTTGGTCAAGAAATAAAGAAAGGGCCTCCAACCTAATCCATAAATGTAATGCAATAGAAATAATTAATGAAATTTAAAAAAAATTCTAAATTTCATCTACCGAAAAAATCTGTGACTAATAAAGGTTTTCTGAGAAATAAAGACATAGACATGTATCTCATGTATTAAATTATATTATAAAGCTGTAATAATTAAAATTTGAAAATGCTTATATATAAGAATATTTAGTTTATGGTGAACATATTATAAATCAACATGACATATCGTTATTTGATATGTCATCTCAAAGCAATTATTTAATGATCTAACAAAAAATAAAGTCAGATCCTTACGACATACCTTCAGTCAAGATTATATGTAACTGGAATAAGGGGAAAAATGAAACTATAACAGCAATAAAAATATTAGGTAACCATATCCCAAATCTGGAGACAAGAAGGTCTTACTAAGAATACCATCAAAGGTAGAAACTCTAGGGGCGCCTGGGTGGTGCAGTTGGTTGAGGGATTGACTTTGGTTTTGGCTCAGGTTAGGATCTCAGGGTTGTGGGATCGAGCCTTTGTCAGGCTCTGCATTCTGTGTGGAGTCTGCTTGAAACTCTCTCCCCTTCTCCC
The DNA here is from genome assembly GCF_017311325.1 of Ursus maritimus. Classification (NCBI taxonomy): domain Eukaryota; kingdom Metazoa; phylum Chordata; class Mammalia; order Carnivora; family Ursidae; genus Ursus; species Ursus maritimus. The sequence continues at coordinate 47,600,050 of NW_024426663.1, forward strand.
TCTGCCCCTCCCCTGCTTGCGTGTGCACTCTCTCTCTTTCTCTCGTGTGCTTTCTGTCAAATAAGTGAATGAATCTTTAAAAAAATAAATAATAAAAAAGGTAGAAACTATGAAAATGACTAATGGTGTGATGATGTTAGAAAAATAGTTCATTACAATAAAAATGTTATAAGAACAACAGCAAACTAAAAGGTAGGAAATCATATTTATAACACATATGATACACTATCATATTCTGAATATATAAGGCTCCAGAACTTTTTATATAATCAATAAGAAATAGGATAAAAATATTAACACCCTAATAGGAAACAAGCAAAGCACAGTTTACAAAAGAAGTCAGAGAATTTCAGTATTAGCATCACGAGGGACCATTTTAAGTGATCTTTTCAGGAAGATTAAAGAGATTCAATGTGCAGCCCGGCTGAGAATGCAGGGAAGTGAATATTCTCAGACACTTCCAGAAAGAACGAGCAGAAATCAATGTGAACTTAGAGGAAATGCACTAACACATAAATATCCACTGATCCAAACTCCCATCTTTGAACGGGAGTTTGTCACAAGGATAATCAAGTTGCAGGACCCGTTTCTGTGAACAGGAGTTTCATGACAAATCTATTTATGTTTCAAAATCAGAAACAACCTAACATTCCACAATAAAGAATTGGTTAAATTTGCTGCAGTCCTCTAGTTCTGTAGCACACGATCATTAAAAATGATAGTTCTACACACAGGTGTGGGCCAAGAAGAAGAATATCATTTGCCAAGACCCAGGCTCTGGAGTCCGAGAGAAACAAGTTGCCATTCTGGCTGAGGCCGGGTTAGAGACCGGAGGCCGAGAGGTTGCACAGCATAGCAGAGTGTTCGAGAGTTGGGGCTCTGACCCTCGACAGCAGTAGCCCTACCCGTACCCGGGGCAAAGAGCTTCATTTCTCAAGTGGCATGTTTCAAGTGGGAATAACAATAGTATTGGCCTCACGGAAGTTTTCGTTTCCACGATGTCATACATGCACTTCGAACAGTGCTTGGCACACAGAAGAGCGCAGTCAATGTCGGCCATTGTCGGCCCTTCATCATCATCACCACCATCATCACCATCAGTGCTAAGGCTCGATTTCAGACGTGGTGCTCCACCCGTCTGTGCTCCACCAGCTACTTGCTGTGTGATTATGAACCTCTTTCACAGGGTTGCCTTGAGAATTTCAATGCACAATAAATGTTAAAAGCTTAGCAAAGCGTTTGGGTCATAATGACTACTCATTGTATGATGTCTATTGTCATTACGTTATAAAGTAAAAATTTAGGTTACAGAAATTCAGTATGATTCAACTTTTAAAAAATATGTGTTCGTATGTGCACAGAAAAAAAAGTCTGGAAGGAAACCATAAATATCTACAAGGAGAGGGATTAATTTAACCTCCTTTTGCTTATCAGCATTTTACACATTTTCCATAGTGAATTTGCTTTGTTTTTAACTGGGAAGAGAGGAATGTTTTCCTCGGTGAAGCTCTAAGAGATCTGGATTATACTCACACGGAGGAGAAGTGAGGGTGAGGAAAGAGGAAGAGGAAAGGGAGTCGGGAGCTGAAAGGGAGGTGGTTCAGAGCGGGGAGACTGCTCAGCCCGGCCTCTCCAGAGCCAAGAAACTGCTCTAACGTGCTCAGCACCTATCTTAGTAGATGTCCTATATTCCTATCAACCTCAGTATTTCATCCTCATTTTCTTTCTTTCTTCTTAGAATATTTTTTTCTTTCTGGGGCCCCTGGGTGGCTCCCTCAGTTAAGCATCAACTCTTGGTTTTGGCTCAGAATTGTGATCTCAGGGTCAGGAGATTGAGCCCTGTGTTAGGCTCCGTGCTCAGTGGGGAGTCTGCTAGGGACTCTTTCTCCCCCTCGCTTCCCCTCCGCCCCTCACCCCACTCGCACACATGCAGGTGCACTGCGCAAGTGCTCTCTCTCTGAAATAAATAAAATCGTTAAAAAAAGAAAATTTCTTCTATACCTGCCAGTTAGTATCCCACAGGAGCGCTTTAAATGGGTATGGGTGCTGGTGAATGTCTGTTACCTAGATATTACTAAATTATTTGGATCATAATTGTTAAAAAGAAAAAGCAGATTTCTACCTATGACACCTCTTAGAAAGACTCTTACCCAAAAATCAAAGGCAACCTCTGCATTCAGAGTGAAGTGATGACAGATACTCATTTATACTGAAATGAGAAACATTTCTAAAAGTTTGGCTTACCTAAATTGATTTGCAACCTTTTACGGACCACAAATAATTTCTAATAAATTTCTCCCTTAACTCTCTTTCAGGAAGAAGCTTGACTTTCTGAAGTCGGAGCTTGCTTTAAATTTAAGCTTTTTCAATTATTAGCCATGTGACTTAGCTTCTGATTTTCTCATTGTAAAATGGTGATAATTATAGTCTGCCTCATAAAGTCGCTGAGAAAAAAAATGAGTAAAATGAACGTTAAACATTTAACACGTTGTCTGGCCCATAGAAAGCTTTCAATAAATATTAATAATTGTTAATTATAAGGGTGAAGGTGGAAAAGCAGAGAGAACCTTGAACGCACTCCAATTTCCTAGCTCCGTGTTGTGAAAGGACCCGAAATGCCAAATATGAGGAGAATTAAATTATACGGATATTGTATTTAAAATCACTGGGGAGAGAAAAGAAGGGTAGTCTCCCTTTACTCCTCTCACCATGGAAACCAGGCCTAGAAAACCCAGATGCACATTCTGATTTGGCTCCAAGAAAATAGCCCTTAATATGGAAACCCAGGAAACCTGCAGAAAAAATTCATCAGACCAGCAGGCTCAGATATTTCCTTTTATCATCTGAGAACTGTGAGTTTTAGGCAGAAAATAGGCTGAATTATATGTGTCCATTATTTTAGAAGTGACAAAGGAGATTTATTCCCCCGCACTGGTAATAGGAAGCCAGGAAATCTGTAGTTGTTCAAATATCATCTAAAATAGGACTCATTTTTTCCCCAGAGGATTTCTTTCTCTTGGAAAGTGAGGTGGCCAAGGGGTTTTCTTTTCTTTTCTTTTTTCTTTTCCTCTCTCTAGTTATATGAGGAAGGAAATGACATATTAAAAGTGGCTTTGCTCTTACCCTTGATTTCAAGGTCAAATATTTTGCTCATAAATTACTCTGACCATATCTAGTCAGGACAATTCATCCCACCTCCCTAATTCCACTGGCTTAACCAGTGACATTAGCTGCTTTAAGCATCTCAACTAATTAGGGTAGAAGCAGAAATAGGCTTTTGTCTTCCGTCATCTGCCTACAGCTGTGCAGTGGCTAGCTTCCCGTTTGTGTTGGGTAGGGGGCTCCCTTGATGATAGCTCCTGGTCTCTTGCTTAATACATTTTAATCCTTTTTGCCTGGTTGAGGGATAGTGGAGGTAGAGGGATCCTGAGGTGATCTCTCTTTAGTTGCTTCTAATAGCTGACGTCTCTCCTTCTCTGTGGCAACCCTCTCAACCCTGGCTACATGGCAGAATTACCCGAAGAGCTTCTAAAGCACCCTGTGCTTGGGGGGCACCTCCAGGATTCTGCTATGGTTGAGCTCTATTGGAATTGGTGGTGTTTCCAGTAAGCCACACCGATAGGGACCGCCCTCCCTCCAGGCTACTGGCAGGGTCCCAGACAAGCTGGACCCCACCCTCTGGCTAATCCAGACACACTCCCACACTACTGTATCTCTGTCTCCTAACGTCATGGTCCCTGGGAGGACTTAACTCCAAACTCATCAAACCCCCATGGACAGATCGGGTTCTGTGAGTACCAGGACCCGTCAGCACGGACGGTGACGAACCAGACATTGACCAAGCTTGGAAATCCAGGTCACTCGCCTCACAGTCACCCACCGACTTTCCAGATAATTCTCTTAAGACCTGACTCACCGTCCTAGGTGGGGAGAGCGGACAAGTCCCTCTTCCTGAATCCCTTCGGGAAAAGGACAGCAGTTCTCCCTTTACGTTTCTTGGGGGTGGGTGGGCGGCAAGGCTAGTTCTGCCAGAATGGTGTCCACACAGAGACGCTCCAGCAAGAGCACTTAGAATGCGTAGTAATTTGTGAGTGTTAACATAATTGAATGTGAGACCTCGTTGACAGTTTTGGCACCTAACCTATCCTTTTCATCACCCTCTGGGTGTATTTTGAATCTTCAGGCAAAATCCAGTTCTTCATCTTTAAGAAGGAGAACTCATGGGTTTGTCGTGCTGCTAAAACTAAAAGTAAAATGACATCTGGGAGGCGTTGTGTGAACTTTACAGTCCTATGCGTGTAATGAGGGGTTGGTTATGTAAATGATGGGTATAGTAATACTTATGTCACCTATCACCATCTGATTTATTACTGCATTTTACTTCTATTTGATTCTATTTTTAAAGATTTTATTTATTTATTTATTTATTTATTTATTTATTTATTTATTAAGACAGAGAGCGAGGGAGCTCATGAGTGGGAGGAGGGGCAGCAAGGGACAAGCAGACTCCACGCTGAGCACAGAGCCCAATGCGGGGCTTGATCCTATGACCCCGAGATCATGACCTGAGCCGAAACCAACTGACAAAGCCACCCAGGTGCCCCTGATTCTATTTTTAAGAACTCCTCTCCCTAGAAGGTAAGCTCCATGAGCAGGAGACCTTGGGTATTTTGCTCACGTACGGGGTCACCAGTCCCTGAGACTGTGCCACGCCCACAGAGGCCGTTAGTAGAACTTATTCAATCAACTAGCAGTCTTTGTTAGGAAGTGGGTAGAAGCTGTCCTGCATAACTCATAAAGCAGTGTTTCGAAGCGTCATCAGTGGCCCTCCTGAACCAAGCTCAGATCAGGTGCTCGCTCAGTGGAGCCTCCTGAGACCCACCCCAGACCCGTGAACTCAGAAGCTCCCCGGGGAAAGTCACAGGGGAACTTGGCATTCTGAGCGCAAGAGGCTCCAGATGCCTGGACCTGGAGTAGATGTCTACCGGAATGGAAAAGCCCAGCCTTGCTCTTACACCGCCGCTCGCGAGGCCCGTACCCATGTAAGGCTTGGTGCCAGCCACCGTGGTGAGCCCCGTCTCCCTGGGCAGCATCGCGGCGATGTTGAAGTCCGTGATGTGCACGTGCCCTGGAGAGACAAAAGCACCACACAGAACGTTAAGTCCCGTTCAACTCCGTGGCGCAGCCGTGCTTCTTACGGAGAGCCTCTGGAAGCTGCTTTTGTCAATGCCTGCGTGCCGGTAGCAAGCGCGGTCCAGGCAGCAGCAGCACAATTATTCTGCCCTCAAGACCAGTGTCATCGTCAACCAGCTGAGTCTGCTGGTAAACCTGCAGTTCAATCTCAGAAAGTTTTAAGCTGCCTGGTTAAGAGCTCACACTCTGGTAATTCTGCTTATGATTTTTCGTTGGCAACATTTTAATTTGGTCACACCTGTAAGCATCAAGAGGGAAGCAGCCAGGGGTATTCTATGTATGGAATTTCCAAGCATTTTTCCAAGTGTCTCTTAGGGGATTTTTTTTTTTTATGACGTAAATTCTCCTGATTGTTTTTATTTAAAAAGCACACGGCAATCTTTTGACAGTAATAGCGAGGAAACAAGCAAGGGTTTCTGAATCTAGGTTAGGAAATAGGCTCCACTTAGGGAATTTTTTCCCCGAGATAAATATTGCTACACAATTTGCTGACACAAATGTGGATACATGTATTTATTTCTTTGCCAAGCAAGAGTACCTTTTTCCTCCTCGTTTCTCTGAAATATCATGAGTATTTTTTGTCTGACAGTTTAGGTTGTCCTCTACCCACCCCCAACAAAATAATGTATTAGGGGAAGGCAGGGGCAAAAAAGTCAAGTTTTATTTATAAAGAGGCTGTATCATGAGCCCTGGGCAGCGAGCCAAGAGACCTGAGTTCTGCCCTGAACTCTGCCCCTGATATCTCATAGACTTTGAGTCCGTTTTCTATGTTGAACCCAAGTTTCTTTTTGTAAAAAAAAAAAAAAAGAAAGAAAAAGAAAAGAAAAAGAAACAGGCAGACTAGCTCCTCTCTAGGGTCTCTCTCAGCTCTGACACTCAGGGCATAGAGCGTGGGTCTGACGCCTCAGCTCTGCAAGGAGCGGCCCCTGCCAAGGGTCCTGCATTTCCAGCTTGAAGGAGGAAGAGGGCAGGAGCAGCAGCAGGCAGACTGCCCGTGATGTCAGCTGTTGGCACAAAATTCATACGCTTTCAGAGGCCCTTGAAGTGTTGGCATTTCCATTTCCATGCCCTGTGGTTTTGATGAGACACGGCTGCCCTGGGAGGGGATGTCGTCGTATCCTTCTTCCGTGGCTCACAGTCCACACTCCCCACTGCCGAACCTCTCAGTCTGCTCCCTGATAGCACCCAGTGTGCGCTGAAGACAAACCTCACTGCCTGTATCGCTGGGGTTTTGTTTTGTGCAAAAAAAGTGTTTTGTGTGCTGATGTGACGACATTTTAATAAAGTAAGAGTAGCACTCGTCCGGCTGAAAGTGAAGGTATTCTTGCTCAAATGGTACCAACAGATAATTCTGATAACTCTTCTAATATTGTATAGGCTGCCTCCGTTTTTTCTTTCTTTCTTTCTCCCCCTGAGTCAGCTCAAGGGATTCACGGATACAAATTAGGTCAGCCTAGAGACACTGTAGTTACGAAAGGCTTGTTCTCTGGAGTCAGGCTGCCTGGCTTCAAGTCCAAGTTTGACCACTAACTTTCTGTGTTACCTTAAAAGGTGACACCTTCTCTGTAAAATTGGGATGGCAACAGGAATTTTCTTATGAGTTTGTTGGGGAGATCAAATAAAATAATACCGTGGAAGAACTTTGCTCAGCATTTGGAAGGAAGAAAGTGTTCGACTGTTGCTCTTTCTCATGATCAGAAACCCCAGCACCATTTTGCCGAACACACATGCCTGGACTTGACTCTGCTAGCAGTGGGACTGTAGAGAGCCAGACACCCGTGTTAGAAACAACCAGAAACTCCACAGGTGATTCAGATGAGCAGCCTGGCAGGGGACCCTTTACTTTAGTCTGAGCAGACGTCCGGAGCCAACTCAATCCTGAGATTATCCACGCTCTTACAGAAATAAAAGGTCGAGGTTGTTTTCGAGCCCCGTGGTTCTGAGAGCGTGGTCCTCAGACCAGCAGCACCTGGGAACCTGCTAGAAATGCAAACTCCTGAGTACCGCCCCCAGCCTACTGAATTAGAGAATGAGGGTGGGACGCCCGTGTTTAAACAAGCCTCCCAGGTGATTCTGACGCTCAGTCAAGTTTGAGAACACTCTTTTACAGTAAGATCTGGCCTGGTAGAAGATCCCGACCCAGTAAGTACTCGTTATGTATCTTATGAATCTGTTGACAGGCTGCTGGATTTTATCTTTCAGTGGTATTTACGTGTATGGATGGATTGCTATTTTCAAACGGGTTAGCCGGGCGCAATAGTCCCTGTTTAATAGAAAAGTTGTTTGTGGCTAATTTCACGGAGCTCAGAAGTAGCAGAGCTGGGATTAGAATTGAGAATTTGGTCCGGGACCCCTTGGTTGAGCTTTGAATTTCCTCCAAACTTTTTGTGCTTTATCACAAGACCAAAGAGCTGGAGAAACTGAAACAGTCCCTTCCCGGTTGGCTCAGAGTTGGTCTCCCTGCCAGAGGGCACAGTATGGGTGGGGAGAAATTGTTTGAGGGCTAGCCGGGTTCTACTGGAACCTGGGGTCCGGGGCTCTTAGCGAAAGCACACAAGCAGAACTCCGCGGAGCCCGTAGACCCTGGCCCCAAAGCGCAATTCCAGGCCCAGGATGTCCCCATAGCTGGTCATCCCTCTGCCAGGTTCCTCCCAAGCTGTGAAAGTGAACCTAAGTGCTGGCTCACAGGGGGAGGGGCAGTCCCCTGCTGGTTGAGGGACACGGGAATTGCCTTGGGAACGGGGGACCATCAGCCCAGGCCCTTCCGTGGAGTTTCTCAACCTCTTAGACCTGGTCATTCTTCACCGTGGGGCTGTCTTGTGCATGGTAGTAAGTTCAGTAACACCCTAGCCTCTACCCACTAGAGGCCAATGGCACTTCCCGCTCCAGGCTGGAATCCTGACCATGAAAATGTCTCTAGACACTGCCAGATGTCCCCTTTGGGGGCAGGAAGTAGAGCAAAACCACCCCCAGTCAGAACCACTGCCTTCACGTGGGGTTTTCCAGGTACAAGGCTTAGAAGCTCCCGATTTGGTACCTTAGGAAAGCATTTTTGCCTTTCTTTTCACCTCTGTACCTTGAGATACAGAAGCACATTGCAAATCTGAATCGATAGCACTGAGTCATTTAATTCAACTATCATTATTGTCATTACTTCTAGCTCTTTCTCACTATGTCTGCTCTGCCTGACGATCTTTATCGACACAGCACTCCTGGCCACCGTGACCAGTCCACCGGTGTTGCCCCAGCTTTCAAACATTTCCACCACCCCGAAGTGTTGAGAGGGTGGGTGCCATGTCTTCCGGGATTCTTGTTAAAAATGCATATCCTTAAGTACCATATGGTGACTCACATAACATAATAAATTATTAAAAAATGCATATCCTTAGGCAGTAGCTGAGACTCAGTGAATTTGGTTATTGGGGATAGGGTGCTGCTTTTCTCTCTCTCTTTCTCTCTCTTCATATATTTATTATCTATGTAGCCGCCTAAACCTATAGGTACTAAATAGATACAGGCATTTAGTGATAGATAAATAATTGTTTAAAGATTTATTTATTTATTTTTAGAGAGAGAAAGAGCAAGCACAGAGGGGAAGGGCAGAGGGAGAGTCTCAAGCAGACTCCGTGCTGAGCGCAGAGCCTGACCTGGGGCTGGATCCCATGACCCTGAGATCATGACCTGAGCCAAAACCAAGAGTTGGATGCTTAACCGACTGCGCGACCCAGACACCCTTAGAGAATTTTTTTCTTAAAAGGAGATTCCCACTAGATTTTTAGGCCCATTTTGGGACTCGGCAAGGAAGAAGCTGTTCGGGGAGCACGCGTCGTGCTTCCTCTTACCCCCAGACCGAGTTTTTGCCTTTCTCCGGTCCCTGGGACCAGGGATGATATTAAGGGAACTAAATTATAGATGATGCCATAATTGTCGTTTCCTCAGATACTCCAGGCAGACATTATTGTTCCTCTGGATGCAGTATTTATTTCCTGAATAATTTAAGACACACACAAAAATTCAGACACGATGGAATTGATAGAATTGGATGCGGTACTTTCGTTGGTAGGATATGAAAATATCTATCAGGATGACTGAGGATAAGCCGTCCGAGATCTAACGTCGGCTTGGGCTCTGAACTAGTGAATGAGACATTTGGGGAGAATAGTAGCAGGTATGCTCTAAATCAAAAACATTCTTTTCAGTCCCGTTCTGAATGCTCGTTGACGCGGTGGAAAGATTCTGCGTTTTACAAAGGGCTTCAGCTCCTTTAAATAGCAGTCTTTTCTGATGACTACGAACCAATATGAATCAGTAAGAATAAGACAAAGTTCCCGCCTGTCGCCGTGTGGTGCTGAATTAAAATGTAAGCCATTGGTGTGATGCACAGCTCACTTGGAGGAACGGGCGTAGAAGGCATGGCAGACACAGGCAATTATCCTTCCCGGCTGCTAAAATCCCCGTGCAAAAGGCGCGCGTGACGGCCCATCAGGGGTGAAACCCTATAAATGTGGATAGAGAGGACAAATGAGGGCTTCAAATAGGAGCCATGGAAAATCATGCCAGGAGACTCTTGGAAAGGCCCCCATGGATTTGCGGGGCAGCCGAATCTCCCAGGAGCAGCTCTATAGCATGTGCTCAGGGCTGGGGGTTATCAGGAATGGACGCACTTAAGCGTGGTTGACTCTAGTCCCTGAGCAATGCCCGAAAGGCTTAGCTTCTCAGAACTGGCATAAACAGAGCAAATAACCTTAAAAATTATGTTTTTCAGAAAGGGGTCCCCAGGACCGTGTTCAGAGAAAAGCTCTCTATCTTTTTGGTTTGTTTGCTTCGATCCCATTCACAGATCCGTTTCTTTCCAAAACAATGTCTCTCTTATTAACTGTGGTGATTTTCAAGTTGAGTTCAGGATGAGAAAATAATACCAAAAGAGGCCTCTTAATTCATTGTTGAAACCCAAAACCTTAATAGTGAAAGGGTCAGTGTTAATAGTTCACTAGGTAACAGGTGTAGACTGGGACTGTCCCTCTGGCCGACTGGGACGGCCGCTCATACTCCCTGAACAACAGAGCCCCATCCCTAGCAAGAGTAAAATGCCCCCCAAAGTGGGCTGAGCCCCCTACACCCAGGAGAGAAAAGCAGAACAGACCACTGAAGGCATAGCTGCCTGAGAAAAAGCGCCAAACAAAATGGCTTAAACACAAGACCTACCAAGTAGACACACAGAAGCTTTGGCATATTCCCTCCAGAATCAAAACAATTCTTTAGAAAGACAGGCAAGAGCCCAGCTTTCACTGACTACCTGCTATCGACAGAGACACATAAAACAAGATCTAGAAGCCTTAGCTTCCTTCTTTAAGGGAAAAAGTCACTACTCCTTTGTGAAATTGTACTAATAGTTATCTTCTGAGTGATTTCCTGGGGACGGACACTACAATCAGCACTTTATAGATAGTAGGCTAGTTCATTTCTACAGTGACTCTAAGAATTACTCTTTTGGTTCCTCAAAAAACTGAGATTCAGAGAAAGTTGAGACAGTCTGTGGAAACTCTCAGAGCTAGTGATTAGTGAGGGGGTGAACTGGGTTCGAACTCAGGCAATCGGGCTCCAGAATCCATTCTCTTGACTATAATATCATACAATTATTCTTTCACATGGGGGTTTCTAAGGGCAGGTAAACTTGAAGATTAATTTATTTCTGGACTGTTCTCCTAATCTACAATCACCAAGTTGACAAGAAAATGAGAAGGAGAAAGAAATCGAATGAGAGAGGATCAGATGACTTAATGGTAGAAATAAGATGAAGCCATGTTTGGGGCCCAAGATGAAAGCGTTGTTCTCTGAATGGGAGGTAAATCTTGAAAGGTTGTGGACAACAGGACTGTATGTCTCCATCCAGGGCTCCACAAGTGGCAGAGCAATACATCGTACACAAAGGCAACCAGAAAAGGGAGCAGGTAGGGACAGAACCCCAGACTGTGTTCTGCCTGGCCAGCCATGCACCTTCGTGGGTTGGGGTGGGGAGACAGAGAACCTCTTTCTAAATTGTGCAGGGGCAGTCTCTCTGGGTGAGGGGCGGCCCTCCCCATGACTGTGAGGCCCCACAGAGTTTATCCGCACCAGGGTGAGAGAGGCTCCCGCCTCTTCTTGGAGGCATGGAGAGCCGGTGTTCTCATGAAAGTCACCTTCACGCCAAGTCTCACACTTGTTCACATTTTGGAGATTCTGAGAATCTGCTCCTGATTGTCAGAAGCAGTAAAGGGAAGGAAGAAATTAGGCACCGGAAGAAAGTGGAAAAAATCTTTTTAGACAGTCCATAAATAAATAATGACCCTGAGCTTCGAAATTAGAGGTCATACGCAAAAGTGTTTCTTAGCCCTCCGAGAGCAGGTGGGGTCTGGCAAATCAGGTTGAAAGCGCAGTGAGGTAAATAAGTAATGAGCGATGGATGGTACGTGGAGTTGCAGTCCCACTGCACATCCCTTTTGTACAAGTCAAATGAATAAGGAGCCCTGCACACCTAGGACTCCCTCATCCAACAGCTTCCTGAACACGTAAGAAGGATCTCAGTGCCACTGTTAACAGTTATAAGCTGCAGGCTGTGCGTCCGACGGCTCTGCCCTGGTGGACCCGTATATCCGAATGGACATTAAAGGAAACAGTGGGAAGAGATGACACACACTAGTCATTGTTGCTGAAAGTTTGCTCTCAGGATGTCCTTCATCTGTGTTTCTTGGGTTTCCGGCATTCACTGATCACCTTCATGGTGATTGCCAAATTCCCTGTATCACTTTCCCATCCGGATGCCACATGCACTGTGGTCCGCTTTCTCTTTTTCTTTAAACCGATGCACTTTCTTCAACTGAAAAATCTTTGGACGAAAAACTTGGTTTTCTCTTCTGCAAACGTGAAACTAATTTTCCCTCATAAGAAGAAACGCATGAAAGTAGATGCAATGAGATCAAAATGGTGTCACTAATCATTTGGGAGATAGTTTTGCCTGCCACGTGCTCTGAGCTTGAGGCCTTTTCTGCTTTATTAAAAAAGAGATGATTTTTAGAAAGATATTAAGGCAAATTAGCACCAAAAAAAAAAAAACTGTGATGGTTTTCTTGAAAAAATCAGAAGTCTAACAAGTTGAAAAGGGAGTGACGTTTTCATTATGTAAATATAATGTTACTTAAGGGTGTCCTAGGGTACCGCGCCACGCTACAATAATGGAGTTCACCCAGCTTGTCCCTCCCGCCCATCAGATCAAGTTTGTGCATAGAACTCAACTGAATGAACCAGGGCGTTTTCCGTGCGTAATCCTCCTTTGCCCGGGTAATCATTTTTGTCGCACATGCTTTTTCTATGTGCAAGCCATGTTGATTGCAAACAAATCATTTACTTACCATGTTCATCCAGCAAAATATTGTCAGGCTTCATATCCCTAGGGGAGTAAAAGGAAAAGAGAAAGTTGCTCATAATCAGACAAACAAACCAACCAGAACTAAAGCGTAAAAGCGAAAACGCACAGGAGTTCCAAGGAGGGAACAGCTAGCCTGTCTTCCTTCCCAATCTCATCCGTTGCCCATGGTGAATCTCCGACAAGCTTACCATGAAGACCCCCAAGTTCTAGATCAGAAAACGGGGGCTTCAAGAGGTTAAGCAACTTAAGGTCACAGAGTTGGGAAGAATTGGGCTTTGAGCTTGAGCCTCTCTCATTCGAAAGCTGACATTCTTAAATTCGTAAGCAGCATATGACTTGTAAACGCGCAAGTTTAGCTCCTGGGTCACAGAGGGAATTAAATGGCCGTAAGGTAGTAGTACTTATTATCATTTTCGCTGTGTCACTAGACTGAACATCAAGACGCTACAAAACCAGGGGAAAATGATACATAATGTGGTTATATTTTAAAGTTGCCGAAATTAGAATCTTTTTAAGGATGATTCTCTTATGCCTCTAGTTACTTAATAACTATTACAGCTGGGGTAGTTAAAGGAGTGGGACTCGTCTTGCAGACACTAGTGAGATCCTTAAATCCATGCGAGAGAACAAAACTCACCTTCTTCCAGTGAAGGGAGTAGTTTGATGGTAAATACCTAGGGGAGTGGCCCGCAGGGTTTTCAGAGTCCTTGTGACGTGAGCACCAGCGTGAGCCGCGCTCCTCGAGCAGAGAACAGCGCTGTTGTTTGTAAGCGCCCCAGCTCTTGCATTCTCGGTGTTTTACTGCCCTTCCCTAATGCACCATTAAAGCCCTTCAACCTAAATTCACAAAAGCCATTAGAGATGAAATTCTGCAATAGGTTTTGGGGACGCATTTTCAGTCTAGTCAAGTGGCTTTTATGTCACCAGAATAAGGTGACCTTAGTCTTTGACAGACCGAGCATGTCAGGGTCCTCTTTTCTTGAAACTATGAATGAATACCAAGCCCCTTACCTACAAGCAGAACCAAGCTTATGCCACACCAGCGTGCAGGTGCACGGATAGTCTCACGAACTTGGAATATTTTCTTATTTCACGTGTGAGGTCCCTAACATGAATTCTGGCCTCGTAAGTGATCATCTGTGTCTGTGGCACATTCTTCTCTGGTGCGGGGTACAACGGGCCAAAAAGATAGAGGGTCAGAGGGTTTCCAACTGCCTGTTTCTATGGCTAAACTCTCTCTCTGTTGCAAACCACCCCGAACCCTTTGATGGATGCCATTGTTTCCAGAATTACGCATTCCAACTCACTCATATGAAATAAAGTCCCTTTCATAATCTGGCTCCTGTGCTCCAGCCACACAGAAGCAGGTGGCATCCCTACATGCTCCCTACGTCCCCTCACCTTCTGCTGTCTCTTTGCCTGAATCAGAGCTCTCTCACCACGGGCTCAGCAAAAGCCGATTCAGCCCTCGACTCAAAGCTCCAGTGCCACTTCCTGCAGGAAGCCTTCTCTGAATTTCCATTTCTGAGTCATTGCCCCTCCTGGGTGCTCGGCGAGGTATACTTCTTCCATCATAACATTTATCATGCTTATATTTATTCTTCTCCACCTGGATCGTGAAGTCCCAATGTCAGGGATGGTTTCTACGTTAACGTCCTATTCCATTACATAGGCTCACAGTGCTCGGTAGGCCGTAAATGAATGACAAGATGACACCAGGAGAATTTCTAGTGCTTCGAGAAGGTGAATCCTAACAGTACATACCAGTGCACTCATGGTGTGCCATCAAATACTGGGCAATTCAAAGCTCAAGGTAAACCGGGTGTCAGGCTCTTGCTACTTCTTTCAGACCGGCCCCAGTGAGCATCCGCAAAAAGGAGGCCCCATGGAGCTCGGCCGGGAGGGAAGACACTTGGATATGGCAAGATTAACACTGTGATTTCTTTGCCTTGAATTCTGGAGGGGTTGGTGAGAAAAATGACTTGCTGTGGGTTTGACTCTTTGGGAACTTTCTATGAAATCCTAGAGCATCATTTTTCTTAAGTATCAGATCAAAGCCACATCTCATTATATCCACTACCTTTCCCAGAATCTGCCCTGAAGTTTAAAGAATAATACAGAGATCAGAGAGGTACCATTAGCTCATGTGATGTTCTTACTTCAATCTCAGACACGTTTATTCATCGAGTACTTACTACTTTGATAAGGCACTGTGCTAGAATATAGGAAATTAAAGACAAACGAGATCTAGTTCTCTCTGGGATGGAGAGGGTAAGAAAGGTTCATAAGGAACCAAGCTGAAAGGTTTACCGTGGTAAAGGGGTGTATTTACTACTAAATTCGGAGAAGGAATAGGAGGAAAATATAAGACAAATGTTTAAAAAGTGGACTTTTAACATAAAAATTAAGTGTAAAAACACAGATTCTGATACATAGCTTCCCCAAAATGTGGCGAGTAACTTCTAAGTCACTACAGGGTAAACTGCAGCGTGCTAACATTGTTATGGAAGGGCGTGAAAATAAACCCCTTGTACTATATTAAAATTCCTGGTAGAACAAGTTGACATTTACTAGTTTTGAAATTTAGCACTACTTCCTTATCTCTTTAGCCTGGTTAAATAATACTAAGTATGAGAGAACTTATTCTAAGCTGTTTCTTCCAATTAAGGTGACCTATACTATGGTTTAACTCGATGGTTACGTTTGGAATCACCTGAGGGGGCTGTAAACAACCTGGGTTCTCTGACCTAGTTCAGTCCTGGGGCAATTGGACTCTCTGTGGCCAGGCCAAGGTGTCTGTCCAAAAACAAGCAGAAACTTCTAGGACCTTCTGATGTACAGTCATCTTCAGAAATACCATCCAGGCATTGTCCACAGCCAAAGATGTCAATCTGATTTTAAACTATGAAACTCTTAAAAGCTTATCTATGAATGAAAAGGCATTGGCAAAGCACAACACTTAGCATTTTTGACAAAATTCTTTGGTTAAGATATATATAGAGGACTCTTACAACTTCTATGTCATCAGCGGATCACGAATGAGTTCCCTCTCTCTCTCGTTATTCATCATTCTTGATGATGACAAGTCTTTGCGGACATTCCATCGAATCCCTTAGCACTCACTGGCCCAAATTACCTACAGTTATCTTTCCGTTTATGGACCTCAGTTGTTTCCTGACTCCTATGTCCTAACTGTTCCTTTGCTGTTACAACAGCCCTCCCCCTGACCAACTTCACCTTCTATCCAATCCGCTTCCCAAGCTGGCACATGCAGCCCCACAAAGCCACCAATTATTGACTCTGTCACTTTGCATTTACGCATCACAACTCTCACTCATATCCTCAGTCCCCTTCCACAGCCATTGTTAACCTCCCTTGTACAAATCTTTAATTCTCTTACCCCCGGCAATGGTACTCACCTATTAAAACCCCCATATTGGTTAAACCCAACTCCCCAATTCTTCTCACCTACAGCCACGCCCCTAAGCTTTTCTAGAAAGATCATAGTAGTATTGACTTCTCATTTAAATTAATGGCCACACATCTCAAGCCAGCAGCAGTGTGCCAAGCCACAGAGAGATACCTTCTCCAAGAGGAGCACTGCACACTTTCCCATTGCCTTCAGGTCTCTTCCATGTTCCCTCCCACTTTCTCTCAGTTGATGACCGAACCTCCTTACTTCACGAAGACAAGAGAACTATCTACCACTAAGTCTACCAACCGCCCTATTTCTATAGCCATACCCACGGTCTTGCCTCCAGTTATACTAGATGAAATGTCCCTGTGCCTACCCCAGACAGCTCTTCTCCTGGGGCTCTGGATCTCATCTCCTCTCACCTTCTCACAGATTTCTCTCAGCTAGGTATTCCTTCCTTCTCCTACACCTTCCCTTTCTATCTCTCTTGTATGAAGTATGTTATGATTGAGTCTCTTGGAAATACCTTCCTCGATGCATAGCGATCTCCACTTATCGTCCCATTTTACTATTTTCCTTTGCAATAACAACTCTGGATTGAATGGTTAATAGGTGAGAAACTAGAAACAGCATCTCCATTCTCCTCCTCAGCTGTTCTAACCAGGCTTCCATCCCCTCTACTTCCAGAAATTGCCCCTGTCAAGTACATGGATGACCTCCAGCTTGCCGAATCCACTGGCTGCACTTTTATTTATCAAATTGACTTCTCTGTGGGTTGATCATTCCTTCCCTTCTGATGTCTTTATTCTTGTGGCTTGCAAAAAGCCCCTTTCTCCTGGCTTTCCTCCTGCCACAGTGGTTCCTCCTCAGTCTTGTCTGCTGGTATCTTCTTGGTGCAACATCTAAATGCTGAGATTCCCCAGAGCTCAGTTGTATATACAGCTACTCTCCACTTCAGTTATTTCATTTAGTCCTGCGATTTTAAATATTATATATATTTTATAAATATAGATAAAAATATATATACGTATGTATGTATATAAAACCTCTATCCCTGACCCTGGATTTCTAGATTAATAACATAACAAACTTCTTGCTTGATGTTTCTGTGTGTCTAACAGCCATAGGGATAAATGTAATATGTTCTAAAGAGAACCTTTACATTTATCCACATCCCACACGAACACCCAAACCCCTTTATTCCAGAATTCCTTAGCCCAACACATGGCCCCATAATTCTCCCATTATAAAAATGAAAATCTTGAGATCATTTTGGGGGGGGGAGTGAGGGAGTGCGCACACAAGCAGGGGGAGAGGAAGAGAGAGAACTTTAAGCAGGCTCCACACCCAATGTGGAGCCTGACACAGGGGTCGATCTGATGACCCTGAGATCATGACCTGAGACAAAATCAAGGGTCAGACGCTTAACTGACTAAGCCACCCACGTGCCCCATCTTGAGATCATCCTTAATTCTGTTCTTTCTTTAACTCATAACACCAGTCCTTCAACAACTCTTGATAACTTTACCTCTGAAGTAAAATTATTGAAAACAATATGGCAGTTCCTCAAAAAATTAAACATGGAAATTAACATATGATCCCACAATTCTATTTCTGTGGGTCTACACCCAAAAGAATTGAAAAGCAGGTGCTTGAACAGATAATTGTATATCCATGTTCGTAGCAGCACTATTCGCAGTAGTCAAGAAGTAGAAACAAACTGGGGCGCCTGGGTGGCACAGCGGTTAATCGTCTGCCTTTGGCTCAGGGCGTGATCCCGGCGTTACGGGATCGAGTCCCACAACAGGCTCTTCCGCTATGAGCCTGCTTCTTCCTCTCCCACTCCCCCTGCTTGTGTTCCCTCTCTCGCTGGCTGTCTCTCTCTGTCGAATAAATAAATAAAATCTTAAAAAGAAAAAAAGAAGTAGAAACAAACCAAATATCCATCAGTGGCGGGAGGATAAAAAAATGTGGTGTAGACGGACAGTGGAATCCAGCTTTAAAAAGGAATGGAAATCTGATGCAGGCTACAACATGGATGAACCGTGGAGACATTATACTGAGTGAAACATGCCAGACACAGAGGGACAAACATGGTATGATCCCACTTACATGAGGTACTTAGAATAGTCACATTCACAGAGACAGAACATAGAATAGTGGTTACCAAGGGCTGGGTGAGGAGGGAATGGTAATCGATGTTTAATGGGTATAGAGTTTCAGTTCGAGAAGATGGGAACATTCTGAAGGTGAACGATGGTGAAGGGTACACACAACTTTATCACTTGAAAATGGTTAAAATGATAGATTTTATTTTATATATATATTGCTGCAATAAACATAAACATAATCACCATTTCCACTGCTACCATTGCTTCTCTCAGTTGAAGTACTGCAGTAGTACCTTCTTGCTTCTCCTAGTGCCCCTGACGATCCACTGACCACATGGCACCCAGGGACGTGGGGTTCATTACACACGTCTTCCCAGTGTAACATCCTCTGGCTCCCAACCCACATGGAATACAAAATCAGCCATTCACCCTGTATGTCCTGCAGCCCCGCACAGCCCTGAGCGCCACGTACTAGCGTCCGCTCCCTGCCACACGCCAGGCCCCAGCCGCACTGGGCCGCCTTAGCTCGCCTGCAGACGGCCCCCTCCGCCCGCAGCGCTCTCCTCCTAGACCTTCACTTGCTCGCTGCTTCCTGTCCTTTCAGGTCTCTGCGAAAACACCATCTCCCCCAAGCTCTTTCCTGAGCGCCCGACCTAGCGTAGCCTCCCCCACCATGCTTACCTCTTGCCTCCATCTTATGCCCAGTGAATCAACTTAACACTGTTTTCTTATGTATTTATGATTTTTCTACCCCCCCACTGGAATGCAAGTTCTCAGAGAAAGGACATCTTTTCTGTAGTGTTCAGTGTTATAGCTCCCAGGCTCGTAGAAGTGCCCAGAACGAAGAAAAGGTTTACGTAAATATTTGTCATAAAAAACGAGTGAATCTGGTCCCTTGGCTTCTCAGACTTCTGGAATAATAAGCCATGTATTTCTTTTCTCCTTAAGAAGAGAGAGAGAAAAAAAAACAAAGCAAAAAAGCCCTCTCTCTATCCCCGATACACTGTATTTACTGTTGGTCAACGAAAACATCAGTCATTTCTATTAAGTTTGAGTGTATATTAGAGTAAGGGTAAGAAAGAAGTGATTTCTGCATAATTAGAGTCTGAGATTTCACGGAGGGCTACAGAATTTTGGGGGTGGTGAATTGCAGTTCTAGGGACACACATTCTGTAGAGATTCTTTATTCCATCTTCATTTGATGAAACAGAAGAGGCTGGGTCGGCTGCCGGCTCCTGCGCGACTATGAATAGGCCGCGGAGATACAGTGCTCCCCGCGGCGGGTCCGAGGCCCAGCTGATACATCAGCTCTTCCCACTTGAATGACTTTACAGACAGTAGCAGAACTTAATAGGCTAATTACATCCCTTCACTGCACCTACCCAGGAATCAAGTTGTTCACCCTGCAATCCGATATGGGGTGTTGTGAGACCAGGGAACAGGCAAATCCGTGTCCAAGCCACAATCAAGCCGGTCAGTGTCCAGGGCTTTCTGACAGGCCTCCCGTTGGGGTTTAATTCTCTGTTACATAACGTACTCTGGGCCCTCCTCAAGCTCTTGAGCAGGGAAAAATACACATACGATTCTATAATATATTATTTAAGATGTCACACAAAGGCTATTGGGCACATAAACAGATGTATGTTAAGAAAAAAAAAGTGAGGAGGGGATGGCAGGGTGGCAGGGGTAACTAAGCAGGAATGCGTGGTTTGGAACAGGAGGCGGCAGTGGAGCGCCAGGTATGTTATGGACCAGGTACAGCCTCTGTCTCTTTTCTACTAACTGGCTGATTTTTTTTTTAATCTAAATTTCATTTTTAAAAAAATTGAGATATAATTGGCATTCAACATTATAATTTTTTCCGGTATAGGACATAGTGATTCGATACGTATATATATTGTGAAACGATCACTACAGTGAGTTTGGTTAGTATCCATCACCACGCAGCGTTACGGTGGTTTTTTTTGTCTTTTGTTTTTTACTGTGGTGAGAATTTTTTAAGATTTACTCTGTTAGCAGCTTTCTGCCTGCTCATTTTTGTTGTTGTTGTTCAGCTCCAGCATTTCCCACAGTTTGTTCAAGGGAATAGGAGTTACAAATATATTCTGTAATAATGTAATATGGAGCACATATTGCATATATAGTATATATATGTAGCTCTGCTTCTCATTTGTCATCCCGCTACGCAGATCCAGTGCCTTTATATATTAATCAGGTGTTGAGGGCAGTGATTTTACTATCCTTGCATCCATGAAAATGTTACACAGTATCCCGTTTTGAATTTGTGTTTCTTTTCCTAAAGTATCACTGAAGACACCAGCACGCTCCCCATGCCTTCCTTCTCTCGGATGTCTTCTCCCATGGCTTCTGGATTTCCCCTCCATTGTCCGTAATAATTTAGCTTACATGTCAAAACCAAGCTAGAGCATTAGAGCCCCATCTCAGCATCTCACTCTCCTCCAATCCCCACCACCCAAGCAACGTACGAAGAGATTCACCCAACCAAGATAGGTTTCTTCGATAAAGGGGAAGGGTGGTAGGGACCAGATGTCGATGACCTTTTGGTGAAAAAAGAGGATAATTCTTCAGTAGAGAGCTCTTGAGGGAGTTACAAACAAGCTCTTAACTCAGGATCTGAGAAGCAACTTCTGGATAGTCAGATACTTCCAAAGTCGGCGTGAACTATCATGAGATCTTAAAATGTGACGTGGATGCTGTCACTGAGGCTGGATAAGCAATTTGACACCAATACAGCAAGTGGGCCGTGCAACACAGGAACACTAGCCTGCTCAGATGACCCTTCACGACACTTTGAGCCCGACTCTCTGTGAGCCACCCAAGGCTTCTCACAGAGGCTCCCTAAAAGTCACCCCCCTTCATGGATTTATCACATAGATGCCAAAGGAAAACAGTACTATCCACATTTGCCAAAAAATAAAAATTAAATAAATAAATAAAATACATTTTAAAAAAAAGGAGACTTAAGGGCCCTGGCTTGCCTACAGTCTCATGGCTCATAAATGGCAGAGATGGAATTTAAATGTCATGGTCTTTCCACTGTTGCTCACTTGGTTATATTTGGCAAGTAGGTTCCAAGCATGGGGCCAATTCTTTAGTCAGCAGTGTCTGCCATGTTGAAATGGAGGGTGTTCACGTTCAAGAGAAAAGAGTGCCAACCTTGATCAGCAAATCCTGACATAGACACGGGAAGAGGGGTTTGAGGATTGTGAGGTGCAATCTCCGTTTACATCTCAAATGTTTATATTGTAGTTTTCCTAAGGAGAGAGGAGAATATCTTCACATACCTGGCGGTCTGGGATGTGGCTCACATTAGGCTGCAGCAAAGTTTAATTTTTTTCGTATAGTTGAAAATCATGTATATTTTCCACCCTACTCGATCATTTGGCCATGTCTCTTTTAATGTAAAAGTGAAGTTCCCGGTGTCTTACCGTGGAGTAAGTCTGTTGTTCTAGGAAGGTGAAGCATGCTCACTCTGATGGTACAGACCCAGTAGCACAGACACGCCGCTGAGAAGCGTGGTTATACACCACCATCCCACTCACTTGAGATTTTCAGCCAACTTGCAGTCTTCGGAGGCAGAATGTTTGCTGACAAGGCTTCCTGCTTTGCTGTTTAGCATTAGTCGATGCTCATTCACTGTCATTATTTCCTTTAATTTGGATTCTCACAGATAGAAACCTAGGTCACATTTACCTGCTCTGTAACCAGGGAAGAAAGAACACAGCATTAGGGACCTGAACTAAATCCCCTAGCCATGGACACTGGCCTGAACTCGGATCTCCTGGATTTTTCCCTCAACCCAAAGAGATTTTAGGGATAGAAATGTACTAGTTAGAGGAAGGGAAAGAGTCTACATAGTAAGAGAGACTGAAAGTTGGTCATCTATTGATGGTAACAAATTAACTGTCATGAGAGGGTTGTTTTTTTTTAAAATAATCAAATAGAGGAGAAGAGTATTCAATTTGAGGCAAAAAGCAATTTGTTCCATTTCAGCTCCAGAACTGAAAATACCCTCTCTTGCCAGGGTCATACATGACCCGGCTGGAATTCAGTCCCAGCTCACCGGGTACAGCCCCCCTTTTCCTCGCTGCCACACTGCCTGCTTAAAGGAGATCATGAAATTTGTCCCACCTTCTTCCTCGGTGATAGAACCCCAATTAGGCAGCAGTACCCCCAGTCCCAGGTTGAGGGATGATTGGCATACATCAGTCATGAGAATCTGGTTTTCCTTATCACAGCCTCCTTGAACGTAGGGACGAGCCAGAATGGCCAATGAGCGCTAAGGGGGATTCTACTGTAAGGGCCTTCAGAAAAACTTTTGCTTCCCCAGTAAAAGATTATAAATAGCCTTCTGAGACTGAGACCCCTGATTCTGTATCTCGAGGACATAACAGTATCTATAGGGTTGCCGTGAAGGTTTAGTGAGACGAGGCAGACAAAACTCTGAGTCCGGTAGTCTGTATACAGTGGTTGTTCCCCTATCAGGAAACATTGAACAAATGATTAGGAAGTATCCAGTGGTAGGAAGGGCTAGATGGTGAGAAACTGATGTTACCCTGAGGGTATTAAAGGATGAATAGTTGTTTTCAACTATCATCGCACCATTGTGATGTACTAATGATGGTAGATTTCATTTAACCAACGTGCGAGAAACCATGATAAGCCTTCAAGTGCTGTATTCTACATTATTCTCAAACAGCCTTATCAAGTCGGTCCAATGATTCTCCCTATTTCATAGATGGGGCCCCCAGAGGCCCAGAGAGCTGATGGAGCCATCCTATCGTCACCCACTATTATGAGAAGTCAGGACTCCTCGTCAGGTTTACCTGACACCAGAAGGGACACTCACAATACTTCACAAGGAACAAACACTGGCCAGTCAGCACAGGGCACTGACCAGTAACAATCCTGGAGCCACTGAAAAATGACCAGTATGCCAGTACCTGTGGGGGACGCCTAAGCGAAGCCAGGTCTGATGTAAGGCTCCCCCGGGCAGCAGCAGAACCAACCACGAGCCTTCCTTTGAGTCAATAGGAGGAAGAACTTTCTGAGAATCAGGTGTGTCTGAACATGAAATGAACTACTTTATGTGGCAGTGAGTGTCCCATCTCTGAGTACTGAAAGGCCAGGAAGATAGTTTCTTGTTGTGGAGGTTGGGGAAGGAATTCTGTCTTTAGAGGGAGGTAGGACTTGATTTCTAAGCTAACCGTCACCTCTAATATCCTACGGCTTGGGAATAGCCTTAGTTGTTTGACATCGCTCTGGAAAATGGCAATATGGCTTCCCTTCATTAGCCATCTCTGTTTTCCCAAGCACTGTAACAGGAGATTTCATATTTTTTTGGCTGTATTACCTGTGACATTATTAAATCCATTTTACAAATTAGAAAAACAAATCTTGGAAAAAGTATGCCAATCCATTATCTGCAGAGTGAGCCCCTTTAACCCCTCAAGTGCAGGCTCGGTCTTACCCTGATATCTAGAGTAGCAAGTGTACCCCATTCTCTACCATTTCCAGCCTTATTTTCGTCCACTTACTGTGAATGCTCTATTCTTACCTCCAAAGTGATAACAAATTCAAATATGTCCCCTTTCCTGGACTGGCTTCGTATCTCAAATGGGAAGTGAAGTTGAGCTCGAGGATTTGCTTGAACATGGTAAGCTGATCTGGCCTCGGCTCCCCTCTCTTGGCTTGAACCACTCTCCCCCTTTCTCACACGTTCTGACTGCAAAGACCACTGTTCTGCTCCAGGACAGAACAGACTTCCACCTTAGAACTGCTTGACGGCAAGTCTGGCTTCAAATGCCACCTACCAGCTCGGGCTTCTCTGAGCCCCACGCTAATGCGGCAGGTAGCCTTCCCCCCAAATGTGTCCTCTCTGAGATCCCTGCTTATCACCCGCGAAGGACTGAAGGCAATCAGCCACGAGCACAGTCATTTACATATCTGGTTCCTCATTCCTTGTCTATCTTTTCCACTAAACCGTGAGATCTACGAGGACAAAAAATACGTTTTTATTCTTCAAAGCTCTATTCAAGAACTATGTGCCCAGTGCACAAACAAGTGACTCACCTGAAAGAAGGGAGCTTACGCTTTGTACTGAAATAGGTGTGTGTAGGCAAAGTAAAATTTAATTTGGACCAAGTCGCAGGTTGCATATTAATGGAACTCTGAACCTTATAGAAATTATTAAAAGCGCAGGGCAGGCTAATTAAATGTTAACCTGTAAACAAGCCGTTCTCTGCCTTTTTCACATGGGCTCTCACAAATGGGTGGTCTCGGGTGAGAAGCACAGTCACAAAGCTCCTTTCGAAACTGCCCGACGCCTCATACAAAGAGGGCAGATTCTCCTGTGTTCGGACGCGTTGTTCATGCTCATTCATTATTCGGTAGCTCAGGAGCAGGTGCTGGGTAGAACTTACCAACCTAATACCCTCATTACTGCACTGCCGTTTTGTTTTGAGGCTCAAGTGGCCCTTCTCTTGTGGGAGATAGAAAAAGAGAACATTTGCAAGGCTCGTGATCTCCTGAAGAGAAGATTGACCAGAACAACAAGAAAGGGTGTTTTCGTAACCCCTCCACTGAAAACGGTGGCCTGAAACCAAATTCTGGACCCCACTGCAACAACAAATATTATCAACATACTGAAAAGAAGAAAGCCAACATCCAGTGGAACGTATGCAGCACAAGTAATCAGTTACTCTATCATTTTTTCGACCCGTAATTTTCTCATACTGGACACGCTACTTTGGTAAATTGAAAAAGATTGAACTTCCCTGATAGATGCTTAAAAGCAAAACAAAAACACCTTGGACCAGAGAAATGGTATAAAAAAGCCACAGAGATTTGAAATATCTTGCCAAATCTGAAACACAAAGGCAGTCTTTGGACAGCATAAAATAGTTTACCATACACTAAAGCCAATAGATTTGACTTATTGAATATTCTCTTGGGTTACCCTAACTTTACAGACAATTTCAACAAGGTTGTTTTTTTTTTTTTTTTTAAATGCTGGTCTCCCATCCCACAATATATTCACAGCAGCCTATCAAGAGTGAGGACAGAAGCTGCTCTGAGTAGCACCTGCTACGTGTGAACATGGAAGTCTTAGCAGCTAAGCAAACAGTACGAGCATTCTGCATCAGTTTGCGAGGGCTGCTGTAACAAAATGCTACAGACTGAGGGGCTTAGAAGACCCCAGAAACATGTTATCTCCCAGTTCTGGAGAGTACCGTCCAAAATCAAGGTTTCAGCAGAAACCTGTATGTGAGAACCCTTCCTTGCTTCTCCCTAACTTTTGTTGGTTTGCTGGTAATCTCGGGCCTTCTTTAGCTTCTAGACGTACCACCCCAGTCCTCCGTCTTGACATGGCGTTCTCCCTGTGTCCTTCACATCATCCTCCCTTTGTGCTCACGTATTCTCTTTTGATACGAACACCAGTTACGTTAGACTAGGGCCACCATAATGAATCATTTTTACTTGATTACTGCTGTGAAGACTCTATTTTCCTAATAAGGTCACATTCTGAGATACTTGGATTTAGGATTTCAACATAACTTTTTGGGAGAGGTGCGATTTAGCCCATAGCCCGTACCAACTAAAATATACGCATCTCAACCAATGTTTGTTGCCGTGAGGTAAACAGCAGTAAACAGCTCATCGGATCTTGAGGGTGCCTATTATTTTTGTATGAGTGAAAATAAGGGAGCCTATATTAAGAGCAGGTATATGGTATCTTTGAATCAGATAATCCCAGTTTTGAATCTGGCCTTAGACCACTGACTGTGATATAAGGCAAATGATTCAACGCCGTCATGGTACCGCTGACTATCAAATTCGGCCACACATAGAAAATGCTTCTTACCATGGTGGCCACTGGTAATACATGACCACTCTTCTTAAATCATTAAGAAGACGATCTATTTACTTCATAGTATAAATTAAATGTTTAAAAAATGTTGGTGAACAGAAAGGAGTAGTCACCTTTAGGAATGAGAAAAACGTCTCTCCAGATGACTCACTCCCACAGGCTTCGGAAAGCTGGGGCTGTCACTGAGGCGGCAGATTCATTCATCTGTCACTCAATAATCGCTGACTAAAATGATTAGTTGCAGAACGATCTCATTTTTTTCCCCATGCACGATCATCTCAGGAAAATGAAGTGCGACTTTCAGGATAGTATGGTGCGTGTGAGTCAGACAGAAAGGTGAAATGTCAGCCAGGAGAGCTCTGCCTGCAACAAACCGAAGAGCTGGGTTGAAACAAATACTTCCGGTTCACGACTCAGCAGCAAATAAGACCTTAACTGGTCAGTGTGCTAACAGCAGTTTATCACATGTCACTGCCGCATGCGGTTTAGATGGTACATTTTGGTCACACAGCCTTCTTGGGGAGAAATGGGTTTGTGGTAGAGAGCAAAGAAACGAGATTATACTTTGAAAAGCATCCTACCAGAGCTAAGAGGAAATCATCCTAGCCTCTTAGGTGTGAAAGAACCATTCCTGATCATTTAGTCAAACGTCCTTGACAGAGAAGTTTGTGGCTCTTTTTAAGGTTGCAGAGGAAACTGGATGTCAGAATCTGGTGTAGCACAACTTCTTTGGAGGAAATATGGGGGACAGACTTATGGTGACCCCCATGATCCCCATGTCCTGGTGTTCATGTCCTGTATCATCCCCAGCCCCTGAGTATATCAGCCCCAGCCCCTTGATTCTAACCCCCATTATGTAACAAGGTGGATGAGATGTCACTCCTGCGATTGTGTTGTATTATGTAATGGTTATTCAGGGATATATCCTCCGCCTTTCTAGCACACTTGCTCTAGAGTCTTGCTCTCCTCACTGAATTTGAGAAAATAAGCCAACGTGAGTCCTGCAGCCCCAAGGAAATCAATTCTGCCAACATTCTGACTGAACTTGGAAGTTGACCCTTGCCCAGGCCAGCCTGTGGAGGAGAAGCCACTTCTGGCCAACACCTCGAATGCAGCCTTTCAGGGAGCCCAGTTAAGATGTGCTGAGCCTCCTCACCCGAAGAAACTATGAGATAATCAATACGTGTTAAGTACCTTTGTGGTCATTTCCACATGCTGTGGGCACACAATAGGAATGGATGGAATAAATTTAAAAAGTTGCTGAAGACAACATCACCCACAGTACCCTTCACCTGCTACGTCCACCCAAGGATCGCAAGTCTGTGCTGTCCTTGTTCACTGGTTCAGTCATTCATTCACTCAGCAACCACTCCGGATTAGATTACGTGCTGGGATTAAGAACACGAGGGAAGTGCAGTCTCCACGCGCAAGGACTTAAGTTTACGAGGGAGAGACAGCACTTGCTAAAGAATCTTGTGATCGGGGGGCTACAAATAAGAAGCAGAATATAACCATTGTGAAGATGCAAATGAGTGTGTGTGTGTGTGTGTGTGGTGGGACACACACACAACCACCTATGTTATTTATACTGCATGCCACAGGATTAAAACACCTTTCTGATATGGATGTTTAAATGTTTGCTTGGCTCCCTTTCATGCTGTGATGTCATTAACTTCGGATGACAGGGCACCTGTCTGTCCCTTCACCACTGGCGAGCAGCACCGAGAACACTATGGAGCCACGAGGTGCTCAAGAACCAGTGTTGAGTGAATATTTATAGTAGAGACCTTATCCCCAAGATTTTTCTTCACCATCGAAATGCTAATTTCTAGAAGAATGATAGCGACTTCTCACAAGTAGCTACTTTAGTCCAAGAGCAAATGTGGGAAAACTAGTTCCTACGAATCTCTTACTGGAGGCTCCGAGATGAGCCTGAGTGTCCGTTATTGGTCCCTGTGATTATAGCCAAGAAGACAAAGGTGATGCATAAAAATACATCCTGTCTTGGGCAATCATACGTTTCTTTTTATTCCTCCTTCAATACATCTGGAATCGGCAGGAGATGAAATGTTCGCAACTCTGTTGCATTGCAGTTATCTCTACAAACTGCCTCATTAGAGTTTGATCTCATTCCTACAGGATTTGGAAAGCAGGGGGAAAATATATATATATATATATAAAACGATCAAACATTCCCTCGCAAATGGTAGTTTGATCCAGGATGACTTACTCTTTCACTGTCCCATACGATTCGCCTCATTAGCGTGGATTTGTAATTGAGTCTCCTTTAATATCTGACCAGGGAGTGAATACAAATTTGTCTTTGGGCCCCAATCATTACTCTCTATCACGTGAGTCACTGGAGAGGTTGTGGCAATCAACAAATCAAACACTACTATCCCCACAGGCGGGATTGTGATGGGTTTCGTTTTCCTTGTTTTCTTCATAAAAGCAAATAATCACTGTGTCTACATTTTAAAATCTTCACTAACTGATTTAATGTAAGTTAAGGGGGAATACTGAGCTAGAAACTGGCCACCGTTTGGAAACTAACGCTGATTTTCAAGGTGTCCTCGTAGAAAAACATTTGGCATCTTGCTAATAAGAAAAGTGCTAATTGCACAATTCCAAATTAATGGTTATTGGGCAATCCTGTGTCTTTCACAACAACTGTAGAAAAGGAAGTTTCTAAAATTGAGGACAAGTAGCTAAACATTCTACATATGTAGGAAACTACCAAAAATTAAATTTGGTGGATTAAAAATAAGTCCACAAAATAAAACAACCCCCCCTTTATGTCTCACTTATGAAAGAAACAAGATTCATGGTATTTAAAAAAGTAACTAAAGTAGATATTGCCGGCAGGAAAGTCAAGAAAAAGTAAAAACAGAGAATGTTCTACGTAACACAGGGAGATAAATGAGTGCTTTCATTCAGAGTGCGCTTCCTCGGACATACGCTGGACTGTTCTTTCTGCTCTAGCTGTGAAAACCCTTTTGAAATCCTCTGAGCTCCCAAGAAACTTTGTTTTGTCACCCCCGACTGTCATCTTGTCTGAAGTACTTCAGGTTTGCTCACACAATTTAGCATCTGGTTGAACACGGTTCTCTCGTCAGTTGGTTCCATATGTACCATCTTCGCCTGGGCCGCCAGACTGCGTAGCTGCAGGCAGTGGCCGGGCCTCACCTTGTCCCCCGCCCCCCTCGGAGCCACAACCACACTGAGCACCAGCGGCGTGGAGAGTGGCGAGGACATCTGCACTTCCTTCGGGGATGCCTCCCCTACTTGCGAGCCATGCGCCCTTGGGCAAGTTACTTCATCTTTCCTTGGCTGTAAAATGGGGACAATAACACCCTCAGCCTCCTGGTTGTGAGCAGATTAAGTGAAATAAATCACAAGTGCTCGGCAGAGCCCCTGGTCCCCAGGAAGCCCCCAGTAAATGGCAGCCCACCGCGGCTACTGCTCTGCGCACACCTGCTGACTGAAAGGGATGATTTTGAATCTTCTACTGTGTTCAGAGACAAAATGTTGTTTTGAGTCCGACAATTAGGAAGTCACGTATTTTATATATGCAGATGGCCTTTCCTTGTCTTAGGAAGCTACTGAATTTCGTAGACTCTGTTTTCTTCATTCACACTGTAATAACTCAGGACGTGTCTCATGATCTAATTTTCTGAGTAGCTGAAAGATGTTTTGTTGTGTTATCTTAGATTTCATCAAATCTAGGATGAGTTTTGTGGATTTTTTGAAGAACGTTTTTTTTTAAAGATCTTATTTATTTATTAGAGAGAGAACATAAGCAGGGGGAGCAGCAGAGGGAGAGGGAGAAGCAGACTCCCCGCTGAGCAGTGAGCCTGATGCGGGGCTTGATCCCAGGCCCCTGGGATCATGACCTGAGCCGAAGGCAGATGCTTAGCCCACTGAGCCACCCAGGTGCCCCAAGATTTTTTTTTTTTTTTTTTGAGAGCAAGCGAGCACGAGAAGAGGGGCAGAGAGGGAGAGAGAGAATCTTAAACAGGCTACATGTTAAGCGTGGACATGGGGCTCGAGCTCACAACCCCAAGATTATGACCTGAGCTGAAACCAAGAGTCAGACGCTTATCCGATTGAGACACCCAAGTGCCCCTGAAGAAAGATTTTTAAAAGAGAATTAGAGTACTCAAAAGCCTTCTTTTCTTCCCTGCTGCTTTTCACGCTTTTAATGCTGCCCCGTGAGCCGGAGCCTTGGAGTGCCATCATTATTATCCTTTTACTCTTCAGACAAAGGAACACAGCTTACTTTACTGTGTCCGTGTGTTTTAAGCCACTTGACACCTTCTCAATTTGATATTTGGTACTCTGCGGGAAGAAAGCCATGATTATCGGGGCACTCTCCCAATCAACATGTTTATTTGGTCACTACTGTCTTGAAAAGGCTTAATGATGTTGATATGTGTCCGGTTTTTTTCCAGAACATTTATGGGTTTGTTTGTTGCCCAAGCAGAATTATTAATAGTGACTCCTTTCATTCTCAGGAGTAGCCTGGTTTGGATGATCAATTATACGGTTCCTCCACGTGACGCCCAAGGTAGGTCTGAAATTCTTGGCTTTAATGCCTTGTAGTTTAATTTTGTCTTTGGTATTTGTAAATGCGGCTGTTAGTCAATCATATGTATGGTTCAGGCAGTGTTCATTCCCTCATATTTTTACTACGTGCTGGTTATACGGTGAAAAACAAAACACACAAGGCCCTAACTCATGAGGTTTACACTGTAAAGCTGCAGATATTAAGTAAGTGCACGTCAACGCGTCACAGCTCCTCGGGAGAGCTGCAGAGTGCTACGGCGCCTATCAGATAGAGCACACGCGGGCGCCTGGGCGGCTCAGCCAATTCAGCGTCTGCCTGCAGCTCACGTCGGGACCTCAGGGTCCTGGGATCGAGCCCTGCGTGGGACTCCCTGCTCTGTGGGGAGCCTGCTTCTCCCTCTCACTCCGCCCCTCCCCCTGCTCGTGCTCTCTCTGCTCTCTCTCTCTCAAGTAAATAAATCACTTAATTTAAATATATATATATATATAAAACACACGGGAAAGACAGTGAGGCCTTATAGGCAACGGAAATACACCTGGCTTATGTTCTGACCCCAAGAAGATGTCCTCTCCTTTGAACACCATGCTCAGAACGTCACCGGGTTTGCCTTGTATTCATTTGCCGCGGTGAGGAGACACTTCAGGACAAGGAGCCTCTTCCGAGAATGGGCAGGAAGTAATAATCGTGAGTGTGTCAAGGCCAAGAGGCAGAAAGCTAATCCTTGGTTTCTTGTTTAAGTGGCAGAAAGACGGTGAGAGCAACAAAGAGCAAGGGAGGAAGTAACGAACGGCAACGTTTGGTGTTAGCAAGTGCAAATTGTGTTGACTTTTCGGGGGTCTTTTTCCCTTCCTGAATTCCTTTAGGAACACATTTCTAAGCGTTGGACAGAGAAAATGAAGCCCAGGGAAAGAAGGGAGGGGCCCAGGTTCAAACAGGGAGAGAAGAAAGTTGAAAGGCACTCGTGGCCATGCGCGCTTCTCACGGTACCTGCCTCCTTTCTGAGATCCAGAGCGTCAGCGCCCCAAGCAGATTGTGGGTCGGCAGTCTCGGGTCGGGTGAGTGAACATGAATACCCTCAGTGGGACACCCCAGACTACAGGCAGGAAAGTTTCTCTTTAGCAAGAACTGCGGGGGACCAGAAAGTCGGTCTGGGAGAAAGACTGCTTGGGAACAGGGTTCGCAGTTCCTGACAAAACAGCAGGTGTGTTCATTTACTTCCAAGATCCTACACGATTAGCTGGTCTGCCTTCTGGTCGTCTGTTGCCCGAAGAGCGCATTTCCAACACAAATAGGTCGTCCGAAAGACAGGAAATTCAACAACGAGCATGTAAGTATACAGGGTCAAGGCCACACACACACACACACACACACACACACACACACACGGATCGTTCCATAGTGCCTGCACAAAGAATCCATAAACCATGATGTTCCATCTTCACCCACAGGCTCTGTACTAATCTAGATAACTTGTAGGTTAACGTCAACTTAGTGGTTGGCAAATCTTTTATCTGGCCAAATTTTTACTACACCATAGAGACATAAACATACTTAAAGACCTAGCAAATACATCACAGATTAGAAATAAGACCGTGGAAGAGTCACATGCATTATTTTTCACTTAACGACGCGTACTTAATGCATCTATTTCATATG
Organism: Ursus maritimus; assembly: GCF_017311325.1. Lineage (NCBI taxonomy): Eukaryota > Metazoa > Chordata > Mammalia > Carnivora > Ursidae > Ursus > Ursus maritimus. The sequence continues at coordinate 47,632,288 of NW_024426663.1, forward strand.
TGTAAGGAATGCAAGTTGGTGTAGTAGAAAGGGCTCTGACTTCGGATGCAGAGAGACCTAGGTTTAAATCCTGGCCATGCCATTTGTCAGTGGTTTGTCCTCGCAAATCGTTGAGCCCCAGTTTTCTCATTTGTATAATGGAGATACTATAATGAGAATTTAATAAGATAACATACGACGGTACATCGTAGTGCCTGGCACATAGACGAAGTCATCAGCAAACCGTAGTTGCATTGAGGGTGATGAGGTTCAAAATTGTTATAAATGATTGACCATGTAATTGGGGCTTTATTTCTGGGTTTTCCATTCAGTTCCATTGATCATTGTGTCTGTTTTTATGTCAGTACCGTACGGTTTTGATTACTACAGCTTTGTAATATAACTTCAAGTCTGGTTTTCTGGTAATTCCAGTTTGTTTTTCTTTTTCAGGATTGCTTTGACTATTCAGGGTCTTTTGTGGTTCCATACAAATTTTAGGATTGTTTGTTCTAGCTCTGCGAAAAATGCTATTGGCATTTTGTTAGAGATTGCATTAAATCTGTAGATTGCTTTGGGTAGCATAGACAATTTAACAATATTTGTTCTTCTAACCCATGAGCATGGAATGTCTTCCCATTTCTTTGAGTTGTCTTCAATTTCTTTCATCAGTGTTTTATAGTTTTCAGAGTATACGTCTTTTGCTTCTTTGGTTAAGTTTATTCCTAGATATTTTATTGTTTTTGTTACAATCGTAAATGGGATTGTTTTCTTAATTTCACTTTCTGCTTCTTCATTATTGGTATGTAAAAATGCAACAGATTTCTGTACATTGATTCTGTATCCTGTCTTTACCGACTTTATTCAATCAGTTCGAGTACTTTTTGTGGAGTCTATAGGGTTCTCTCTATATAGGATCATGTTGTCCAGAAATAGTGAAAGTTTCACTTCTTCCTTACCAATTTGGATGCCTTTTATTTCTTTTTGTTGTCTGCTTGGTGTGGCTAGGACTTCCAGTACTATGAAATAGATGGAGCTAGAGAGTATAATGCTAAGTGGAATAAGTCCATCAGAGAAAGACAAATACCATATGATTGCTCTCATATGTGGAATTTAAGACACCAAACAACAAGCAAAGGGGAAAAAAGAGAGAGAGACCAACAAAGACACATACTCTTAACTATACAGAATAAATGGATTGGTTACTAGAGGGGAGGTTGGTGAGGGGATGGGTGAAATAGGTGAAGGGGGTTAAGGAGGGCACTTATCTAATGAGCACTGAGTAATGTACAGAACTGTTGAATTACTGTATCATACACCTGAAACTAACATAAGACTATGTTAACTATACTGAAATTAAAATTAGAAACTTAATAAAAAGTTCTCATAAATACCCTGGATGATAATTTAATATCTCCAAATCATGGTTTTCTCATATTTAATATAGTCCAACTATACCTGCTGTGATTACTTATCACAAGTTATTATAGAGATTAAGTGAGATACTATAGAGGAAATCATCATAAAAACTACCAATAACTTTACATCACTAAGTTCTACTCCTGAAACCAATATTACACCATATGGTAACTGACAAGAATGTAAATAAAAACCTAAACAAAAAAACCTACCAGTATCTTTTCTTTAAAAGACTGTGTTTATTTATTCGAGAGAGAGAGAGTGTGTGTGGGAGGGAGAGGGAGAGAAAATGTGAAGCGGACTCCAGGCTGAGTGTGGAGCCTGACACAGGGCTTGATCCCACAATCCCAAGATCACAACCTGAGCCGAAATCAAGAGTGAGACACCCAATTGACTGAGCCACCCAGGCGCCCCATCTACTGATATCTTTACAAATACAAGTATCCTTTTCTGTCTATTGTTTGTTAGGGTTTATAGCTACTTGCGTTATTTCTTTGTCTTCATTTAACACAGATTCCACAAGTGAAGGAGACACATTCTCGTATGTCACCTTTTCTTTGTCTAGTGCCAATACTCATGGATTCTGGTATTATTGTTTATTAACTGTGACTTTGAAAAAATTAAGCTCAGTGGGCTCATTTTTTTTTTTTTTTGAATCTTTAAAAGAGGAATAATAAGACTACCTTAAGGGACTGTTGCAAGAGTTCAGGGAGGATTACCTGTCATGTTCAATATGAACCTGTTGAATGCAGCAGGCTGCGAACTCTGTCCTGTACACTCAGTGCACGGCTGTCCCCCTGGACCTGACTGACCTGTGGACGATGCGCTGGCTCTGCAGGTAGTCCAAGGCCATGGCCAGCTCGCAGATGAAGAGCTTCACGGTGTCCTCCTGGAAGCGGACATTCTGCTGCAGGTGGTAACGCAGGTCCCCGCCCAGCAGGAGGTCCACTACCATGAACATATCCTCCTCGTCTTGGAAGGAGTACCTGGAATAGAATGAGACATGAAAGTGTATTAAATACATTCCCACACTCTAGAGTCCCAGAGGCAAATGACACCTCAGAGATCAGAATAGAGTGTTCTTGAGCAAAGAGTTCGAGCTTTGGGAGCAGATGGTCTGTCCCTAGGTCTATGACCCTAGACCGTCAGCTTCCACATGTGTGAAGGTATAGAATACCTACTATATTTGGTCGTAGTAAAGAACAAATATAACATTCAATGTCTTGCCTGACATATAGTAAGCACTGAATAACGATTAGCTTACAAAGCTATAAAGCTCAGGAACTAAAGAAAACCCCGCTCATCCCCTTACCATTAACAATCGTATCTTAACCACACTATTACAGGAGGTCCATAAAATATGAATTACGAGGTGTCCTTGAGCCATTCTCATTCCCATTTTCCACACGATTAACTTTATTGCCCAGCAACCTTCTAACAAATCATGTACCACGTTAATGATAAGAAAAAGATATAAAAGGGCAATAGAAAAGTGAGTGCGTAGTACAAGGAAGTAATTCACTTTGGGATGGGGAGGTAAGGGAAAGCTTCTCAGCAGAAGTGAGGATTGTGACGATAATAACCACAAAATAAAGCTAGTGTCACCGATGTCTCATTGAGCGACTGCTCTGGGGCCGGTGCTTCAGCACCTCTACAAATGGCTCCCTTAGCGACCCCCAAAGTGCTGCGCTTAACCTCCCATTTTACAAATGAGGAAATCAAGGCCCGGTGAAGTCATGTGCATACGGTCAAACACCTAATACGTGGTAGAGCCGAAGAGTCCTCCAGGTCCAAAAGTAAGATTTGATAGAGAAAAATAGGCTGCATTAAGCACAGACATGGGATGTCTGTGTGAGTGGGGAAAGGAAGACAGTTTTGGTTTGCCGTAACAACAGGTATGATGGGGAAGCTTGAGCCTAGAGAGGAGCACAGGGCAGATCCCACGACAGGTGCCTGCTCACAAGTCTGTACGCGTTGGGGTGACATTGAAGAGTTTTAAGCAGTTTGTTCGATCAAGCACGGACTTCACACTTGAGGGAGCACGGGGTGGAGAGACGGGAAGAGGAAATGAGACACAGGAGAGCAGAGCTGGCCTCTGCTGCGTGCAAAGAGCCGCTTGTAAAAATGCTTTCCTGCTGCTATGATTTATTTTGTTTCCTTCAAAGCAAAGACATGATCTCTAGGCACAATAATGCTCTCTGAATCAGCACTGTTTTGACATGTTTCTTTTGACATAATGTCACTGAGATCACATTTTAAGGTTTTATTTGAATCCAAGAATTAAGTGTCTGCAAGCAGTGCCCAGGGGTGCAAACGAATTCCAATTCTGTGCCCAGGAAAGAAATGGAGACTGTCGATAACTGATGACCCGTACTGAGTATATTTTCTTCTTCATTTGTAACGATCATTATGCTAACGGAGAAGGTGGGGATTTGCAAGGAAAAGAAACAAGAGAAATTCAAAGGAGCATTAATCCGAGGCAGTAACATTCTAACAAAGACTAACAGCCCCTGACGCTTAATTGTCCAGTGAATAAAATTTTGTTTACCCCTGAAGACTGATTCACATAGAAGATGACAGAAATTAAGCCCTTGGGGGAGTTTAGACAGAAACACAGGAAGTGCTTTTTAAAAATCTGACAACGAATACATTTTTGGTATTGTCTTCTGGAAATGATATTCTTCACCTCAGCGTGATGACTGGCTGGTCATCCCTGCCGTGGGTTTCATGGGCACCAGAAAAAGTGCCTGGACCCAGGCTATTGGGTTCAAATCTTTCCCACTGCACTACTGCACATTACATTTGTTGTGTTCTATGGGTCTTTCAGTAAGCAACGATGCGCTAGTAAACGGGTACTCGTGCCTGGGACCTGTTGCACCTTGGGCTGCTTTCAGCTAATGAAGGAGAAACGATGATCCCTCAGGGGATGTCAGCAAGGTCTATTGGGATTGGTGGCAAGTGGGTGGGGTAGGGGTGGTGATATGGGTGAGGCTTGGGTATCAAAAAAAGGAGAAGAGACGCTAAGGCAAAGAGCCTCTGCAGACCAGGCTAGCAGACAGGGCAGCCGTTGACTGCGTTCAGCTCCCATGGGAGGCAGGCGGAGCTCAGAAACCTGGCGACGTACCAGAGGACTCCTCTCCCGTCTCCACTGAACTCTAAGGAGGGGCACCCTGATGAACAACCATTTTTACTGAGACTTGAGTGAAGCTATTTTTATTCCAAGAACAGACAGATAAAGGTGTCAGTCAGAGGTAAGTTAACAACAGTGTTCTACCATGCAAGGGATTATTAATCAAAGAAAGAAAAAGCCCAGGCAAGAGATAACATGCTTCCCTTGTCCAGTATGGATATATATTTATTTAATCATGGAGCCAACTTTGCTGTTAAGAATCATCTTTCTCCTTCTGAAGCCCTTTATACAGATCTTAAAAACTCTCAGAGAAAGAGAAGATAAGGATCTGATTATACAGAACCGTATCTCATAAAATATGTGGGCATAATATAGTTTGGTGATAACCAGAATATGCAAGTTCATACCATAGTCTGGTATTTATTGGTAAAAGAGTAAGAGCTTCCTTATACCTTGTCCATTTATCACAGACACTGTTGCATTTCCAGGGCTTTTATTTCTTAGCTGACAGCTCCAAAATTCTGAAGTCTGGTCCCAGGGCATAGGAAATGCATTGCACCATGCTCAGTAGGATAAGAGATAAGCAACAAAAGACCACTACCCATTCCACCCTGTTCCATCATGTTTGACCCAGACCACGGCAGTAGCTATTCATAGCTCTCTCTGCATAATCTTGGACCACTCCAGTCCTTTCTACACACCCTACTTATAATTTTACACTGTGAGCCTCATATCATCAGCGGCATAAAACCCTTTCACCTCTTTCCATGGTTTATAGGATCCTGTATGGTCTGTCTCTGTTTATTTTTTCAGACTTATCTTTAGATGTCTTCCTTCCACCCCTCATCTAATAGCTCATGCTCTCTCCAGCCTTAGAAGACTGCGATGCAGAGTGGCCCGTGCCTACGCGCATGATGCTGTCCACTGCCAGGCTCTTTTCATCTTTCACTCTCAGCCCAAATGACACTTTTCACAGAGACATTCCTAACACTTCATATTAAATCAGGTCACCTTGTTACACACAATGCCATATTCTTGTTCACAGAATTTAGCATAATTCGAAAATATTTTCTTCGGTGCTTTTGGCTTAACTGTTTTCATTCCCACTACACCCTGAGGACGCATGCCAGCTTTTACTCATCCTTGACTCCTGAGCACCTGTACGCTGCCTGAAATGTAGCCTCTACAAATAGCTGTCAGAAAAAAATAACAAATTAATAAATGAACTAAAGAAAGGAAAGAAAAAGGTTAAAACACAAGCTTTGGGTGTGTGTGATATACATACATTCCTTAGGTTCTATTTTTTTTTTTTTTAGAACAACCAGGTCTATTTTTTTAATTTAAATTCAATTAATTAACATATAATGTATTATTGGTTTCAGAGGTAGAAGTCAGTGATTCATCAGTCTTATATAACACCCAGTGCTCATTACATCACACACCTTCCTTAATGCCCATCACCTAGTTACCCCATCCCCCCACTCCCCTCCCCTCCAGCAACCCTCAGTTTGTTTTCTATAGTTATGAGTCTCTCATGGTTTGTCACCCTCTCTGGTTTCATCTTGTTTTATTTTTTCCTCTCTTCCCCTATGATCCTCTGTTTTGTTTCTTAAATTCCACATACAAGTGAGATCATATGATAATTGTCTTTTTCTGGTTGACTTATTTCACTTAGCAAAATCCCTCCAGTTCCAGTCATGTTGTTGCAAATGGTAATATTTCATTTTTTGATGGGTGAGTAATATACCACTGGGTATATATACACCATATCTTCTTTATCCATTCATCTGTTGATGGACATCTGGGCTCTTTCCATAGCTATTGTGGACATTGCTGCTATAAACACTGGGGTACAGGTGCCCCTTCGGATCACTACATTTGTATCTTTGGGGTAAATACCTAGTAGTGCAATTGCTGGGTCATAGGGTAGCTCTATTTTCAACTTACTGAGGTACCGCCATACTGTTTTCCAGAGTGGCTGTACCAACTTGCATTCCCACCAACAGTGTAAGAGGGTTTCCCTTTTTCCACATCCTCACCAATGTTTGTCGTTTCCTGACTTGTTAATTTTAGCCATTCTGATTGGTGTGAGGTAGTATCTCATTGTGGTTTTGATTTGTATTTCCCTGATGCCGAGTGAGGTTGAGCACTTTCTCATGTGTCTGTTGGCCATTTGTATGTCTTCTTTGGAGCAATGTCTGTTCATGTCTTCTGCCCATTTCTTGATTGGATTATTTGTTCTTGGGTGTTGAGTTTGATAAGTTCTTTCTAGATTTTGGATCCTAGCCCTTTATCTGATAAAACATTTACAAGTATCTTCTTCCATTCTGTTGGTTGTCTTTTGGTTTTGTCGACTGTTTCCTTTACTGTGCAAAAGCTTTTAATCTTGATGAAGTCCCAATAGTTCATTTTTGCTGTTGTTTCCCTTGCCTGTGGAGACGTGTCTAGCAAGAAGGTGCTGCGGCCCAGGTCACAGAGGTTGCTGCCTGTGTTCTCCTCTAGGATTTTGATGGATTCCTGTCTCACATTTAGGTCTTTCAGACATTTTGAGTCTATTCTTATAAATTAGTATGGTTACCAACTAAGTCCGAAGAAGTCACTCATGCTTGAAGCCATCTCATGGAAGCCGTCTTCAGATAAACCTGAATCTGAGCATTGGAAGAGATCTAAAATATTTTCAATGCAGCATTTTTGAAATTGTGGCTTATAACTTATTAATGGGTTATGAAATCAGTTTGGTTGGTTCTAATAAGCACTTTTTTAAAAGAAATAAAATAGATTGATTAGCACAGAAAAAAACATCATTTATGAAACTTTTGGTTTTGTGAATATGTGTGTATCTGTGAGTATATCTACTAGGCTGTGATGAACAATATATTTCTTCCATTGGGTTGCAGTCAAAGAAGCTTGAAAATCATGACAGTAGGAGAACCTGCTGCCTATTGCAGAACTGTTGCGCCAAGTCTTCATTCAGATTCTACCTGAACAAGGGTCGGTTCTAATATCATTATCTAGAAAAGCAAAGGAAATGAATTGCTGATATTAGTTACTGCTTCTAAAAGCACTCAGGTTTGGGAGAAAAAATATATATTGATTGTTTCATCAAAGAGTCAATTAAAAACACACTTGAGAAAATACAATTAGAAAATACATATAGGGGTGCCTGTTTGGTTCAGTAGGTTAGGTATCCAACACTTGATCTCGCTCAGGTCTTGATCTCATGATTGTGAGTTCGAGCCCTGCATCGGGCTTCACACGGGGCATGGAGCCTGCTTAAGTAAGTAAATAAGTAAGTAAGTAAATAAATAAATAAATAAATAAGTGTCAGATAGATCTGGGTTTAAATATCACATGTGAATTTGGGGCAAATCTCTTAAACTCAGAGAGGCTATCTGCACATTGGTGGTAATTTTATGCATCATGTGGCAAAGAGTATATTAGATATAATGTCTGTAACGTAATTAGCATAAAGCATGGCACATAACATAGTGGTAAAGAACATGGTCTTGGGGCCAGACTGTTTGTGTCCAAATCCCAGCTCTTCCCCTTAATGTCTTTATAATTGGAACACCCCCATCTATAATGGTACAGACCTCATAGGGCTATTGGGAAGTGAGTTAATACATATTAAGTACTTAAAACAGAGCTTGGAAGATAGCTTGCAATGGGTAAATGTTAGCTCTTATTTTAATTACCTTTCTTCTTCCACCCATGAATGCAACCTAGCTCTGGCATTAAGCAGATTAATTTTATGCAGTTGTTTCCTGTTATTTCATAAGAGGTAATTATATGAAGACGTTTACTGCCAATGGTATAAAAAATATGATGCCCACTAATTGAACTTTTTGCTGTATGTCTGGTACCTTGCTATATACTTTATATGTATTATTGTATTTAATTGTTACTGTAAACCTGTGAGGTAAGTAGTATCAATATCCCCATTTTTACTGATCATAACAATTCAGGTTCAACCCTCAAAAACATTAGCAATCCAAATCCATCAACATATTTAAAAGCTTCTATACCACAACCAGATGAGATTAACACCTGGAAATCAACTAATATAATACATCATATTAATAAAATAAAGGACAAGACATATGATCATCCCATTAGATACAGGAAAAGCATTCTACAAAACACTCATTCATGATAAAACTCTTAACAACTTAACAAACTTGGAATAAAAGAGAGCTTCTTCAATCTGATAAAGGTCATCTATGATAAAACCTACAGTAACCATCATACTTAACGGGGAAAGACTGAATGCTTTCCCTCTAAGATCAGAAGCAAAACCAGATCATCTGCTCTCACTTCTATTCAGTATAGTACTGGAGGTTCTAGCCAGTGTAGTTAGCCAAAAGAAAAAAACATCAGTAAAAGACATCCATGTTGAAAAGAAACAAAACTATCTTTAATCACACGCAACATGATTCTGCTTATAGAAAATCATGAGAAAACCACGAAAAAACCTATTAGAATAAATAAAATAACAAGGTGGCAGGATACTAGATGAGTATACAAAAATCAATTGCATTTTTCTAAATAAGCAATGAACAATATGAAAATGACAGAAAGAATACGGTTGCATTCACTAAAGTTTCAAAAAGAATAAAATGCTTAGGAGTAAATTTAGGAAACTTGTGCAAGACTTCTACACAGAAAATTATAAAACTTTGCTTAGGAAAATTAGAGAAGATCTAAATAACTAAAGACTACTCCATGTTCATGGATTGGAAAATTCAAATATTGTTAAGATGTCAATTATGCCCAAATTGACCTATAGAGTCAGTGTAATCCCTATCAAATTCCCAAAAGGCTTTTGTTTTTGCATATTGACAAGCCACTCCTAAAATTTACAAGGAGATGCAAAACATCTAGAATAACCAAAATAATTTTGAAGAGGAAGGAAATAAGACTGACTTTCCAATTTCTAAATGTCCTATAAAGCTATAGTTATTAAGACGGTGTGGTACTGGCATATTGACCTATATATCAATGGAAGAGAATCAAGAGTCCAGAGATAAAGCTTCACAGTCACTTGATTTTTGGCAAAGGCGGTGGGAAAGGAGAGTTGGTTGAACAAATGGTGCTGGGACAACTAGCTATCCACTCCCAAAAATGATGAACTCAGATGACACCATATACAACAGTTAACTCAAATGGGTCCTAGACATAAACGTAAGTATAAATACAATACAACTTTTAGAATAAAACATAGGATCAAATCTTTGAGACATCAGAAGAGGCAAAAGTTTCCTAACTATAATACGAAAGCAAGGTCCATTAAAAAATTGATGAATTAGACATTACCAAAATTCAAAACTTCTGCACTTCAAAAGACACCGTTAAGAGAATGAAAAGGCAAGCAGCAGACTAGAGGAAAATATTTACAGAATATATAGTCAATAAAGAATTGCATCCAGAATTTACAAAGGAGTCTTACAACTCGATAAGACAACTGAATCAAACAATGGGCAGGGACACAAATCGATATTTCACTAAAGCGAACACAGATGAAAAGATGGGCGGCATCATTAGGAATTAGAAAAGTGGAAATTAAAAGCACAAATGTCATACTTACCTGAATGGCTCTAATAAATAAGAAGTAATAAGAAGTGTTGGTTTAGGACGCTGAGAAAAAGGAACTCTGATACATTGCGGGTGAAAATGTAAATGGTGCAATCACTTTGGAAAACTGTGAGTCTCTCAAAAAATTAACATAATATTATCATTTCACCTAACAATTCCACTCCTAGCTATCTAACCAAGAGAAATAAAAACATATTTCCATGCAAAGACTTGTACACAAATATTCATTGGAGCATTATTCAGAATTGCCAAAAACTGGAGAAGGGCTAAATGTCCATTAACTGGTGAATGGACAGAATGTGGTATAGTCATGCAGTGGACTACTATTCAGCACTGAAGAGGAATGAACTACCACGACTACAGCATGAATGACCCTTAATAAACATTAAGCTACATGAAAAGAAGCCAGACACAAGCGATGACTTATTTACAACTTAATTTATATGAAATTGCCAGAAAAAGCAAAAGTGGGGATACAGAAGCTAGATTCGTAGTTGTCTGGGGCTCAAGGTAGGAATAGGGATTAACTCTAAATGAGTAAAAGCAATCTTACTGAGAGGATGGAAAGATCCATAAATTGACTTATAGCAATTACTGTACCACTCCATAAGATTACTAAAGATCGGTTCCCTTGAAATGGGTGAATTTTATGACATGTAAAATATACCTCAATAAAGTTGTTACTTAAAAAAAGGACAGTGAGTAGGGGGAAAAATGATTATGGTGTAGAGAGGTTATATATTTGTTCAAGAATCATATGTTAGGAAACTGTGGAAGCAGGATTGCATCTAAACCCACATGGTTAACATACATGCTGTGTGAACAATGATCAGTACAGCTCACAAAACAAAAAGCATCCAAAGCTCATAATAAAATCCTGCCAGGGAAGAGAATAATTATTCAAATGCCCTTTGAGTCCACTCCCAAAATTCATTTCGCATGCCCCTAGGGTATTCTCATTCCGATGGTGGAACATTTCCGATCATCAGCCAGGCATCTCCACAGAAGAGTTTTTAAGAGCCAGTGTTGTCCTATGCACGCGAGGGATAGGACAATTCATCTGTGTTTTTCAGACTCTGAACAGGGTGTGCTCACAGCAGGCTTTTCACAGTTTAGGAAAAGCACTAGCTCTTGTGAGAAGAGATCCCCCAGGAATGGGTCAAAAGGGGGTTAGGGTATACTGTCCCAATTGTGAAATACAGACTGAATTTTAAAACCTATCCTTGGAGCAGCGGCTCATCATATTTCTCCTCTTGTGGCTCTGTAGGAATTTTCCAAAGTACATCCAGTGTGAAATTCATAAAAAAACATAAACAGTATTATTTCACCTAATTCATTTGCCGTGACAACACAGAAAAACCAAGGTTTGCAAAAGTCTGATTTCAATAGTTTACAAAAACTATACCCAGCTGTTGTTGTTGTTGTTGTTGTGTGTGTGTGTGTGTGTGCGTGTGTGTGTGTGCGTGTGTGTGTGTGCGTGTGAGTGTGTGTTTAACCGAAATGCCACAGCCTTAATGACAAGCTGAGGCAAAGAAAGATGAATGGCTTGGTTGCTGGAACCAACTTGAGACAACAATCTAAATTCTCTCGCCTATAAATTTAGAGGGAAAGAATTTACAATCCAAATAAGCACGTCTGACTTCTATTCCTTAATGTATCAGAGTGACAACACTTCCATCGAGGTTTGACGAGAGCCGCGGTGGGTGAGGACATGGAGAAATGGGCTCTCTCTTATGCTCTGATGGAGGGTAATTTGGTGAAAGCTCCTTTGAAGATAACTTAGAAATATCTCTTCAAAAACAAAATGAAACAAACAAACAAAACCCCCACGTGGTTTTTGACCCTGTAATTTTATTGCCAGGAACTTTTGGTACGGATATACTTGAAAAATCATAACAGGATGTACTTGTAAGGAGACTCATTATAGCACATAAAATAAAAAATAATTTGCATGCAATAGGGGAGCATGTAAATAAATTATGGGAAATTCACAGTACAACAATTAAAAAATGAGGCGGATCTACATTCTGATATGAAAAGATTTCTAAGATATCATGAAGACAAGGTGAGGGAGAGAGCAGGGTTCTACTCTAATATGCATTATAGCGGAGATGTTTAGTGTACATCTAATCCCAGTGAATCCTCTCTCCCTTACTGAAAATCGTGGTTCTCAGGGATTTCGAAATCTCTCAAGGAGGTTTCACAACTAATCCTTCATTCTGTTTGCTTTATCCCATCATATATAAAAAAACACTCTCAGAATAGCAACATTAGAACACTACCTCCTGCAACACCATTGCTACAAACATTTTAAGACGTTTTTGCTCTTCTTTTTTGCCATTGATGTATATTTCACCAATGATGTACAGTAAAGGTATTGCTTGAAAGTTACTTGGAATAGTACGTTACTGTGTGGTTATGCCACACACTGGACATATATTTAGGTTAAGTTATTTCATTTTATGTTGCATTTTTTGAAATTCTTTTAAAATTTAATTCTATTTTATAGTTATGTAAAACATTTGTTTTCAAACTGAAATCTGCAAAACAAGGTATATTGAGAAAAGTTGAGCTTCTCTCTCTTTCTGTTTCTTGTAGTCCCACCATCTCTTCATTAAAACTTCTTTAAAAATGTTTTTTATTGTGGTAAAATATATATAGTATAAAATTTATCATTTTAACCACTTTCAGTGTATAATTCAGTGACATTAAATGCATTGACAATGTTGTGCAAACATCACCATTATGTACTTCCAGAACGTTTTCTTCACCCCAGACAGACACTGTACCCATTAAATAACCCCTCATTCTTCCTTCTCCTCCCACCTCTGTTTTCTGTCTCTATGAATTTGTGTATTCTAGGTACCTCACCTAAGTGGAATCATACCATGTTTGCCCTTTTGTATCTGGCTTATCTCACTTAGCATAATGTTTTCAAGGTTCATTCATGGGGTAGCATGTGCCAGAATTTCATTCTGTTTTAGGCTGAATAAGATTCCAGGGGATGCATATGCCATGTTTTGTGGATCCATTCATCTGCTGATGGACATATGGCTTGTTTCTACCTTTTCATTGTTGTAATAATGCTGCTATGAACGTTGCTGTACAAGTGTCTGTCTGAGTCCCTGCTTTCAATTATTTTAGTACATGCTTAGAAGTGGAATTCCTGGATTGCTTGGCAATTCTACATGTAACTTTCTGAGGAACCACCGAAATGGTTTCCACAGTGGCGTCACCATTTTACATCCCTACCGGCGATGCACAGTGGTTCCGTTCTCTTCACAACTTTGCCAACACCTTTTATTTTCCATTAAAAAAAAAAAAAAGTAGTCTTTCTCATCAGTGTGAAGCAGTATGTCATTTTGGTTTTAATTTGCATTTCCCTAGTGTCTAGTGATGTTGAACACCTTTTCATGGGCCATATATTTATTGGCCATTTGTTTATCTTCTTTGAAAAAATATCTCTTTAGACCCTTGGTCCATTTTTAAATCAAGTTATTTCTCTTTTTTGTTATTGAATCGTAGGAGTCCTTCGTATATTCCAGATGCAAGTTCCTTAGCAGATACATGATTTGCAGATATTCTCTCCCATCCTGCGGATTGTCTTTTCACTTTCTTGATGGCGTCTTTGAAGGACGAATGTTTCTCATTTTGATAGGGTCTAATTTATCTGCTGTTTTCTTTCGTTAATTGTGCTTCTGGTGTCCTATCCAAGAAACCATCACCTAATCTAAGGTCACAAAGATCAACACCTTTTTGTTAAAAGAATTTTATAGTCTTAGCTCTTATATTTAGGTCCATCATCCATTCTGAGTTCATTTCTGTGCAGCGTGTGAAGTGGGCATCCAACTTCATTCTTCTGCATTTGGATATCTAGTTGTCCCAACACTATTTTCCAGAAAGACATTTTCCCATTGAATCGTCTTAGCACCCTGGTCAAAAGTAAATTGACTGTAAACGTGAGTTTATTCTTCGATTCTCAGTTCTGTCCCGTGACTAACTTTACGCCAGAGCCACACTGCCTTGATTACTATCGCTTTGGAGTAAGTTTTGAAGTTGTGAAGTGTGAGCCCTCCAATTTTATTCCTCTTTTAAGACTTTTTTAGCAATTCCCTTGAATTTCTTAGATTTCAAATACTTTAAATTTCTATATAAATTTTCAGCTTGTCAATTTTTGCAAAGAAGCCAACTGGGACTGTGATAGGGATTGTGTAGAATCTGTGGATGACTTTGATGCCACATCGCTTTTTCCACCTGATATGCTCTGGAGTACAGGCCTTACCAGTAGATACATCTAGTCCTCACTCTCTGTCTCAGCCGCGTAGAGCTGCATTTACGGATGGCCCCTGTTTCATCGACTTGTTGCCTACTGGAGGACATTTGGCGTTTCCAGTTTCTTTTTTTTTTTTTTAAAGATTTTATTTATTTATTTGACAGAGACAGAGACAGCCAGCGAGAGAGGGAACACAAGCAGGGGGAGTGGGAGAGGAAGAAGCAGGCTCATAGCGGAGGAGCCTGATGTGGGACTCGATCCCAAAACGCCGGGATCACGCCCTGAGCCAAAGGAAGACGCTTAACCGCTGTGCCACCCAGGCGCCCCTGTTTCCAGTTTCTTGCTCTTACTGATAGTGTAACTGAAAAAAACTTTTGCATATGCCTTTTCGTATTCGGGACAGAACACTTCGGGGTAAATTCCTAGAAGACGGTTTGCTAAGATAATGTTTTTTAAAAACAAGGGGTAAGGCAGATAGAATGTTTGCTCTATAGTGCCAAATTTATCTGTGCAGAGGGTGTGTACCATTTTGAATTCCCACCAGCCATATACGACAGTGCCTATTTCTCCACATTCTCTCTCTAGAGCGTGTTGTCAAATTTCCGGAAGTTTTCAACTTCAGAAAAACCAAGCAGTAAAGGAAGAAGATATGAAACTTACAAAGTGATCTTTCTCTGTCTCATAAAGAGTCTTATAAAGTTCTTCAGGGAAAAACACCACCTTCCATGCCCTCATCCACACATGCAGAAATGACCTTGTCCACTCTTGTCTATCTGTATTTAGGTTAGACACCCACATATCTAAAATTCATCAAAACAGATAATTGAGAATTTATGTAGATCTTTTTAGCAGTAGTTGGAATGAATTTGAGGGAACTACCTTAAAATAGGTATAATAAATGCTCATGAAAACTTCCGCTTTAGCCAGAAGAAACTTCTATGTATATCTCAGGAGACATAAAGACTCAGGGTCTCGGTTCATCTCCCCTCCACCTTAGAATTTCCTGACCTCTTCTCGCCAGACATAAATTGAATGTTACCCCTTTGTACTTCCCTCTCTGCACTTCCCCAGCAGTCTGC
This sequence comes from Ursus maritimus, assembly GCF_017311325.1. Taxonomy (NCBI): domain Eukaryota; kingdom Metazoa; phylum Chordata; class Mammalia; order Carnivora; family Ursidae; genus Ursus; species Ursus maritimus. The sequence goes on from NW_024426663.1 coordinate 47,647,757, forward strand.
CATTTCTTTATAGAACACTCCAGAAACCTAGCTATAAATGGTTGCCTTGTATTATATTGTATTATAACCATTAGAATTTTTTTTTTTTTTTGCCTGAATTCCTCATTTGGCTGGACAATTTGAGGCATTTGTGTTTCGTTCATCTCTGTTTTCATCAACAGCCCCTGGCATATAGCTCGGTACCTAATGAATCCTTGTTTAGTCAGTGGCCATTTTACACATACTTACATTTACTTGTACAAGGTGCTGAAGCTAAAGGAGGAAACCCAGGAACCCAGGAGGAAATAGAAATAAATATTTGTACAACAAATATGTAGTTGTAAAATGTGCTAGAGGCCATGAAAAAAAAGTGGAGGATATTATGATAGAGGCTGACTGAGGACCTACTTTGACTTACGGTGGGGGGTCAGGAAAGCCTCAGACCGTGTAACACAGGTGCCTGCCTGCTTCAAATCATGGACAACAGCCTCCAATGAAATGAGCAAAAATCTACAATGTACACAGTGAGAAAGACTGTGGGTGATTTTTTAAAATCACGCAGAACAGCTTGCAGACTGTTTTCCTGATGTTCTGATGCAGTAGTTGTTTTCCCCAAGCCCTGACCTTTCTCTGGACAGAGATCTGAATGCAATTTTGTGATCCGCCAGCTCATCCCGTACTGGCTCTGGAGATGTTATTTATGAAGCTTCTCTGGGGAAATTTTAGCTATTATTATTTTCTACAGAATCTCTTGAGACGGTTACCTCAGAGAATAACACAGCCAGTAAGCAGACAAAGGGGAATAACACCATCTTGCTACTTACATAAAAGGAAAAGCCAGGCACAAGCTCGAATGATCAGGAAGAACAATTAAATCAGACTCTGACCCCTAGCATTTATCAGGGGTCCAGAGGAAAAAAGGGTTTGAAGTTAAAACTTTTTGAGTTTTATGGGAATTAGAGACTGACTGCAGAGAGACAGTCGAGTGGGATGACTTTGTGTCATTGATGGGATTGCAAATGGCCACTTGTGATGCAGAGAGTGGCTAGGGAGGTCCCCAGGGTGCCCAGAGGTCCAAGAGATGCTGAGTCACACATCTTGAGTGGCTGTTGCTCCAGAGGGGATGAAACGGAGAGACAGAAAGTTCATCTGGCACAGGGTGTGATCTACCCTCTGCCTGTCGAGCCAGAAAAGCGAATGTTTTCTTACCAACCAGGTTCCCCAAGTCTCAGAATCCTGGGGCAGGGGAGGGCTTGCTAGCCCTTGTCAGCACTGCTACCCAGCAAAGAGATTCTTCCTTGTGCCCTGCATGCCCTCCTTCTAGCCTCTCCATTTGTCATGCTCCCCACTTCCTTCAGCGGACTAATGTTCATAGTCTAACCAGACCAACTGCATCTTTAGACATGTTTTGATGTTTCTGCCTCTGACCTTCATCTCCTGGGGCTTTTCTGTCCATTTCTATTTCGGATACCCAGTGGTTGGAACTCTTCCAGGGAAGCAGGGAGAGGCATTATGTTTTACCTCAAACTGGAGGATATTCGGTTATAATGTGATTTTGCTCCACTACAATATTACTGTTTATCAGGTGAAATGGCCCTTTAAAATTGTTTTAGTGATTTTACGGTTGTATATAATGTTTTAAAGTTTGGCTTCAGAATTTTAGAAGTAGTGATGTCTATATAAGCGACATTCTAATAAAATATGTTAACACTGGAGATCTTAGAATATTTGGGGGGGGTGGGATTTGGAATCCAGATTTACCATCACTTTCTGGTTTCGTGGTTTGGGCAAAGACTCAAACGTCTCATCTTCAGCTTACTCATCTTTACAAGGGACAAATACTAATTCCTATCTTACAGAACCTAGTATTTGAAGATTTATAAGATGATATATGTAATATCTTAGCATACCCCCTCAAACATAAGTCCTCAGAAATACTAGCTGTGATCAGTGACTCTACAAATGCATGATTTCCTTAAGTTTCCCCCAGCAAGCTACTTCTGGAGCCTATCTCTTGAAAATAGACTTTTCATTCATCAAGCTTTGGTGTAGTGAGGATGCCTCCCCCAAGTAAACCCCAATCCTGATTAAACATACCTGCATTCAAACAGCAACAAACTAACATCTATCCTGTACACTGTCGGGAGAAAAAAACCACAAAGCTGTGCTGACTGGATTCACTTTACATTTGTAACGACGGGCCTCACATAGATACTTAGAAAGCCCTATTCTAGGGCACCTGGGTGGCTCAGTTGGTTAAGCGTCTACCTTTAGCCCAGGTCATGATCTCGGGGTTCTGGGATCGAGCCCCGCGTCAGGCTCCCTGGTCACAGGAGCCTGCTTCTCCCTCTCCTCCCTGCTCATACTCTCTCTCACTATCTCTCTAATAAATAAATAAAATCTTAAAAAAAAAAAGAAAATCCTATTCTAATTCTCGATTAGTTTCACACATTCATTCACCCAGCAGCTTCTCTCCCCACAGTTTCCTGCACTATGCCCACTCCTCATTCTCGGTTGATGACCTCACGTGTCACAGTGGGATTGACACCGGAACTCCTTCATCTGCCCACCAACACATCCATCTGCACCGGCTTGCGAATCTGTGTGCTTACATACTTTGCCTTCTCTCCTAGCACAGTGAAAGCGCTGCCCCACTTCCACCCGAAGCCAGCTTAACACCTGAGCCCCCAGCCGTAGCCGTCTTGCCACCCTCGGGGCCTCACTCTGGCAATCCTCCCCATTCTGTCCCACGTGACCCATTCATTCTTCTCAATGGGCTCCTACTCTTTGCACTCAAACCTGCATATCTTATGCACATCTAGAAAACATATATATAAAATAATTAAAATTTAAAATTAAAAAATCTAATATCAACAAATAATAATATATAAATAATAAATAAAATAATTTTTAAAATCTGTACTACAGTATCTGATGATATGTACAAAAAAGATAATAGACCATGACCAACTAGCACTTGTTTTAATAGAACAAGACCAAGTAGGGTTTAAGAAGCTCATTATAAGATTTGCAAATCCATTAATTTACTTCACCACGTAATAGAAATGATCACAATGAAAAAGAAAACACATTTGACAAAATATAATACCCATTAATGATAAAAACTTCTAGCAAACTAGGACTGAAGGAAAACTTACTTACTGTGATAAAGGATATCTATCTACAAAGAGCCAAAGGCAAACATCATATGAAATCTTGAGATCTTGAGAAACTTCCCCATGAAATCAGGACAGACACGGATGTCTGCTGTATTCAACTCTGTTCTTCACGCAAATACAGTAAGCATGAATATAAAAGATATCAAAATTGGAAAGGAAATAAAACTGTTATTATTAGTTAATAACATGATGGCAAATATTGAAAATCCAAAATAATCTATAGGCCAACCAGTAGAAATAATCAGAGAATTTAGCAAGTTCACTGGATACAAAGTCAATATTAAAAATCAACTGTATTTTGCTCTACAAGCAACAAACTACTAGAGAATAAAACCTGGATAAGTAATTACCATTTGTCATCACATAAAAAACATTAAAAAACCTAGGAATAAATCTAAAGATATGCTAGATCTCTACACTAAAAAGTGAAACCAAAGAGAGAAATTAAGGGATACCTAAATATACAGGAAGATATATATATAATTCATGAATTGGAAGGTTTACTATTTTAAAAAGACCTTAATTCTCTCCGAATTAGTTTCAGCGTAAGTCACTACAAATACCAGCAGCTTTAAAATACAGGTTAACAAGCTGATTGTGAAATTTATATGGAATCGCAAAGGGCCAAATGGAGTCAAGATAATTCAGAAGAAGAATTATATTACTGACTTCCGCCACCCGCCGAAACCTGCGGTAAGTAAGGTGGCGCGATACCTGTGTAAATGCACACGAGGAGGTCAGTAGAACAAAGTCTGCAAATCCACACACGTTTGGTGGTGTGACTCTCAGCAAATGTGTTACTGCAGTGCAGTAAGAAAAGGAGAAACTTCTCGGTGAATGGCTTTGGGTTCATTTGATTTCCATATGGGGAAAAAGTGAATCTTGACCCTGGATCACAGATCTACAAGTCAAAGCTGAAACAGCAAGGCGACCAGGAAACAGGGTGGAATATTTTCATCTCGGTAGGGGCAAAGATTTCCTAAACCAGACACACAAGACACTACCCATAAGGGAAAAGATGGATAAACTATACCACACTTACATTCAAGCTTTTTGAGTGTTCAAAAAAAAAAAAATCCTTGCAGATTATAAAGGTAAGTCACAGATTGGGCAAATAATTTACACTAAGAAACGGACCAATGAGAAAAAAAAAAGGCAACCAATAGAGCAATATACAAGACTTAAGCACTTCATAAAGGAGGATTTCAAATGACCAACAGTCATATAGAAATGTGCCCAAACTCATAAGGCACCAGGGAAACGCAAATTAAAACCACAATGAGAAGCCATTCTACCTTTACCGGAACACCTACGTAAAGAAACTGAAATACCCAACGTGGGTGAGGTTTGACAGCAACCTGAATTCTCAGACATTGCTAATGTGAGTATAAACTGGTACAACTTCTTTGGAAAACTGTATACCAGCTAAACCTACATAAATCCTAGGATCTAATGACTTAATTCCTGCATTTACATCCCCAGATATATGGACTTTTATCAGAAGATACAAACAAGAATGTTAATAGCAGGACTATTAAAGTCTCACACTGGAAATAACCCAAATATCCATCAGTAGGAAGATGTGTAATGGAATATGAGAGAGAAATGGCAATCCATTATTGCTACCCTTGACAATATGGATGAATCTCTCAACACAACCCATTTTGCACCCTGCCCTCCAAAAATAACATCGCTTGCTTCCTGTGTTCTCCTCGAGCCAGTCCCTTCCATCCTCTGTCCTGTCATTCGGACTTGGCTCTTACCAAGGTCACAGTATCTGTATCTTCCCAAGTCCAAGTTCGCAGTCAGTTGTCTCCTTGTTCCCGAACTCTCCACAGTACTTGCAATGGTTTGCACTCCTTCCTTTGTGAAACAGCCTCTAGATTCTAGGAGGCTGCCCTTGCCCAGTTTACCCCTAGCTTTTGGCTAGCTTCCGGGCTGTTGCTTTTTTGTCCAGTTTCCCGAGTCTTCCTCCATCAGAACTGTAAGTGTGCTCTAGGTCTTTACAGCCGCTGGCCCTTTTCTTCTAGATATTTAACTTCTCTCCAGAGATGCTCCATTCAAGTCTCTGGTCTAAATAGCATCTACAAGCCGATTTTTCCCATATTTGTGTTTTGTTGGCCTTCTCCTTGGACCCTGGATTTCTCTTCTGAGCTTTAGACTTCGCCTATGCAGCAGCTCTATTTGGATGACTAAGAGGCAGCTCAAAATGAACCCAGCTAAAAGAGATTTCTTGATTTTCACAATGAATCTGATCCTTCTCCCATCTCCCCATCTTGGTGAAGGGCACAATCCTTCACCGAGTGGCTCAGGTCGACAGTCTGGGAGTCATGAGTTATTTTACTCTTTCTTCTAGCCAAGGGGCAGGCGTGTTTTCTGAGCAAGGCCAGTTGGACTCCCTCCCAGGACTTTAAGCCTTGAGTGGGTGACACAAGGTTAGAAAATTGACGGGAGCTGATTCATCCCTGCTGAGACAGCCGTAAGTGCCTGTCCATTGGTTTCTGCCACCTAGATTCCCAGACCTGCCTTTGTCCCTCACTTTCTCGAGACCTGCTTCTTCAGCTTTACGTCCGAGGCTGTAAACTACTCCAAGTCATCCCAGAGAACTTCTCTGTAGCTTCTATTTTCTAATAGTTTCCTGTGTTGTTTGCAAGAAAGGAATTCTTTGCAGTATTGATGAGTAAATGAGTAAGCGAATGTCTGCATTATAAAGACTCAGTTTCCTGTCTATTAGTCCATCAGTCAGTCAACAACCAGGTGTGCGGGCATTACTAGGTACAGGCCACACAATTAACACTGTTTTCTGCTAAGCTCTTCAGGGACTGCTGTCTGTTGTTCTCCACTTATCCAAGCTCGTCAGGGCCATACCCAAGGAGAGCTTCTTCCAGTGATGGCATTGGATCATTCGGGATAACCTCCCCTTCTAAAGATCCTTAATTTAATCACATCTCTTCCCAAGATAACACAGCTGGACACTAAGATAAGAAAAGCAGATTTTTTGTCAATAATATATTATTGCAACAGAAATCCCACAGTGTGAGGTGAACTCAACTCTGAGGTGTATAGAAGTGACCGGGTGTCTGACAAGGAGAATGAGAGGATGGAGAGGAGATAAGCCGGGACCTGGTAGTCAGCCGAGTGAAAGTTACAAAGAGCCCTGGATGGGGTTGGTCCATGTGAAACTCATGTGGGTTTGTTAACAGGCACTTATAAAGGCAGGCCTCTCCCCTCCCACACAGGCCGGCGGACGGGCCCTGTCTTCAGGTATTAGCTGGAACAAACGGCACGTTCTCTCAGCAGCCCTGCATTTTCTCAGGCAGGCAGTTTAAGGGGAGCTAACGCCATCCTAGGGACGTGGCCCCGAGCTGTTGATAAACAATGTTAGTGTTCTGTTCAACGGTTAACAGACCAAGGTCGAGGCCTAGGCAATAAGCTGATTCAGAAGAGCCTGGCTAGAATCTGGTCAAGGGGAAGGCCCAAGGTAATCAGACGGGTCCTTCAAAGATGGTCGAGAGAGGCATAGAGTCAGAGGCAGAGAGAAGTTGGAGGAAGCTGTGTGGTTGGCTTTGCAGATGGAGGAAGGCGCCTTGAACCAAGGAATGCAGGTCGCCTCGAGAAGCAGGAAAAGGTAAGAAACCATTCTTCCCTAGACCTCCCGAAAGAACACAGCCCCGCCGACAGCTTCCTTTCAGCCGAATGAGACGACGTTTGCACTTTTGACCTCCAGAAGTGTATGATACTAAGTTCGTGGCTGTTAAGTTGTCTCATATTTTTTTATTATGAAACCGGTAAAATATATTTACAGTGAAATGCACAGATATTAAGTGTAGAATTAATGAATATTTACAAATCTATGCTCTGACACAGGCAGCACCTAAATCATGAGGAAAGAGTATTTCAGCCGCTCCCGAACTCTCCCGCATGCCGCGTTCTCGTTAAACCCTGCGTCCCGTAGGTACTCATTGTTCTGATTAGTTTTGTCTGTGAACTTTCGGGACAAATGGAAATGCAGGACAAAAGGAAATCATGTGTTAATTATGTTGTGAAAATAGCTTTAACCCCAAGTGCTCCACTTCCCGTTGTTTGAAGCCACTAAGTTTATGGTAATTTGTTCCAGAAGCAATAGGAATCTAATACAGCAGTTATTTCTGCATAATGTAATGTAGGTATCTATCATTTTCTTTAGACTCCCTTCATTTCCATATTTTAAATAAAAATATTTTGTATTTAGAACAAATATGTATTTGTATTTAAGAACAAACTCAAAGACTTTCTAGTGGTCAGCTCACACGCAGGGGCACATGTCTACTCAGGAATCTGCTCTGGGCTGGGCTGGGGCCTCACTGAGTTTTTGTTTTATGCCCTCATTTTTTTTTAAAGATTTTATTTATTTGTCATAGAGATAGAGAGAGAAGCACATGCAGGGGGAGGGATAAAGAGAGAGGGAGAAGCCGACTCCCCATTGAGCAAGGATCCAGATGCGGGACTTGGGACTCGACCCTAGGACCCTGAGATCATGACCTGAGCCGAAGATAGCCGTTTAACCAACTGAGCCACCCAGGCATCCCATAAGTTGTCACTTATGAAGCACCTACTATGTGTGGGGTGTTTTATAAACATATTCTTACTTATAGCAATACCTTCTGCCCTGGGTATTGCTGTTACCCCCAATTATGGAGGAGGGAACCAAGCAAATACGCGATGTAATTTGGTCAATTCACAGCTACCAAGTGGTGAAGTGAGGATTCAAACTCACATCCCTCTGACTTCAGGGCCTGCCAAGAACCTGGAGTGGGCCTGAGTAAATGAGGGGATGATTGTGAGTGTGCAGGAAGTGTTAGTGGTAGAAACGGGGAAGGAGCACAACCTGAAGCCTGGTGCCAGTCCTAACTCCATTCTTCCTTCCTTCTCTTCCTTCTCTTCTTTTCCTTCCTTCCTTCCTCCCTCCCTCCCTCCCTCCCTCCCTCCCTTCTGCAGAGATCTGTTGAACCCTTACTGTGTGTGCGAGGCATTATCTTGGGAGTAATGAACAAAATACACAAACATACCTGCCTCATGGAGTTTGTATTCTTGTGGGATGTAAAAGACAATAAAGAAAATAAATTCCTTTTCCCTCATAATTTATAAAAGAGTCCTACAAGATGTCCATAGGGGATGGGATAGTGTAGCAGGAAATGCAGGGTTTCTGCAGCCAGAATGTCTGGGTTTGAGTCCTGGCTCCGCCAGTTCCTGGCTGTGTGGCTCCGGGAAAATGACTCAGCCTCTCTGGGCCTCTGTTTCTCTGGTGTAAAATCGAACTAATAATCCCCGTCCACCTAAATTGTTAGGATGAGTAAATGAGACAATATAGGCAAAACTCTTAAGTAACAGAATTCCATTGGCAGAATTCCACTCTTAAGTAACAAAAGCTCTTCTTGTATCTGTGGCCCTGGAGACTGCCTTGGGTTCTCACAGTCGATGGGTCTGTGGAGAAACACAGGTGCATAGTCCTCAATAACTGAGGTTGATTCCAGGGAACCTGTTTATTCGGCTGCGTTCAGCTATCTGACAGGACCCCCTTTCACAGTCCCGATACAGGTGGTCCTTTCCACTGACACCAGTCCATCTCGTCTTCTCATTTCCTGAAACACACGCGGGCCCCTCTGTTTCCAGAACAAGAGACAAGGCAGGGGGCGGCGTGGAGCCCGTGGAGCTGTGCAGCTGCGGGCTTAATCTCAATTAACAAAAGCCACCTGGGGAACGGGGAGGGGGGGGCTCTGCGGGCAGCACTGCAGCCTGTTTGTTTGCAGGCTCCTGGTTGCCAGGGCTTTGTGCGCAGCCCTCAGGGAGGGACGCGCACGCGGATTTTATTTGCTTTCCCTGGATGCCAGCCCCGTCGGGCAGCCCTCGCTCTAGAACGTGGCCTACATCCCACGGCTGTGTTCCCGGGTGGGGTCAGGTCCGCGGAGGCTGCGAAGGCTGAATTTTAATTCAGACTGTGTTTTCACCCTTAACTCCACTGCCCCAGACGAGGACACGCACGCACACACACACACACACACACACACACACACTCCTGTTCTACCTAGTCCTTCATGCACTTCTCACAGTTGATGTATTTATGTGACATTTGATTAATATGAGCCTCTCACGGTTTCTGGAAATGGGGGGTCAATCAGGGGCTCTGCCCACTACCGCTCACCACTGCATCCCCCCACTCTGAGTCTGTGTTCCAATGAGGGTTGGAAATTTAGTAAATACAAATACAAGATGCCCACTTACATGAGAAATTGGGAAAAGGAATCATTTTCAGATAGAATAGGTGCTGTGCACTATTTGGGACATATACTAAAAGTGATGGGTTATTTTTCTAGAATTCAAATCTCACTGGGCGTGCTGTGTTGTATCTGGCAACCGTAATTCTACCTTGTTTGTGTTGCTTGGTAAATATATCCATGAATGAGGGAACGAGTGGGGCTAATGCATGATTAAAAGCAGAACACCAAATGCAGACATTTCTCTGGCAAATACATATCAATGTGGTTGAAGTGGTTTCAAGGTGGCAACATTTTTGGAGAATTTTCATTTTTCCATGTGATTTTTCTGTTCTTCAAGTTGACTGCCATGTGTGTAGTTTTCACATATCACATATGTATTTATACTTCTACACACACACACACACACACACACACCAACTTCTTAACATTAGTGTAAAACTTGCTTAAAAGAAACAGCTTGTGTTTCTCCTCTGCCTGAAAACCAGAATTTTCTAAAAACCTCCCTAGAGGTTAGCAGCATTCTGAGTACCCATGAGAAGACTACCGAAAGCAATACTGAGAGGCCTACGTCGCTTACCAGGATAATAGACACAAGGGGTACACAGGAATTAAAACGGATTGCCGTTACATTATGAATCCTATGGTGCTTCTTAAGAAAATTGGCTCTGAAGCTTTGGGGATGTAAAGATAAATCTAGTTAAACCTAGGACACAAAATCCTGATAAAATTGTACATAATGGGGGACCTTTGAATCCTTGTTCTTTGATTTGCAGAATGAGGGTGGAAAACAGAACAAACATAAACTCTTAGAGTGAGTTGAAGACTTGGCCCTCCCCCCCCACAAGCACAACTTCCTGTGGTGTTTTGAGGCTGAGCGCCCCCCCCCAGAATTTGTGCCTGGGATGTCCACAGTGGCCCAGCAGTGACGGACATGTTCGGAACACTACACCTTCATGGAGCAGGGAGGGAAAAGAACTCCCATTTATACGATGCTTACTCTGTGCTGGGCATAGCGCTGTCTCATTTTGTTTGTAAAAACAACCCAAGTTACACACATCTTATAACTGTGACTTAAAAACGATAAAGATTGGGGCACCTGGGTGGCTCACTTGGTTAAGCATCTGCCTTCAGCTCAGGTCATGATCTCAGGGTCTTGGGATCGAGCCCTGTGTTCTCCCTCTCCCTCCGCCCCTCCCCCCACTCATGGTCTCTCTCAAATAAATAAATAAAATCTTTAAAAAAATGATGACGATTGCCCGCAGGTCCTACCTACAGCAGTATTGCAAGGTACTTAATAGTTGGGAAGTCACATTTCCTATGTTGCACTTACTAAGGCAGAAAGCCTTTATTAGAAGGAATAAATATGCTTTCAGATGATTTTTATCTCAAGATTTGAAAGACTGAACATTTTCTGCTATACTTGAAGGACGGCCCCCTCTCAGTTTCCAGTTCCGTATGTGGTGCTAGAATTAAGGTGGGGGAGATTTCTTCTCTCTCCTCTATCACCATTAATGGTGCCCACTGTCCTGTGAGGTTCAGTGTGAGATGGGAAGTCTAGGCTCTATGTCATGTTGTCACCAAGTCCGCATGCGCGGAGAACAGAAAGGTGCCTGCAGTGACACCAACATAGCAAACGGCAAAATCGGTAAACTTTGGTCAGCTTCAAGACTCTTAACACCCACCTTATAAACAACCAAACAAACAGGAATAGACTGAAATGCGTTTTGCATATTTAATAATGAGGGACTGGCATGAAAGGGGGAAATGCTAAGTATGTCCTTCTGAAGGGTTCCTGGTCTTAAAAGGAGAGAGTTAGTTGGCTGAACTTTGGAAGAAGGAAAATGCGACTTTGAACAAAGGGAGGATGAGAATTGAGAGCACCTCGTCATTGTCAGGCTGGAGGTGGGGGGGGGCAATCTGGTGATTGCTAGAGGTAGGGAAGAAAGAGCCGCATCCATGTTAACACGGCGTGGCCGCACTGTGAATAGGGCACTCTGAGCTACTGATTATGCACCCCGAGCGTGGGCCAGAGTTAGACTGCACCGTGTCTGAGGAGTGCACGAGCCAAAGGGACCTATTTCCAGGTCACACGGAGCCCTCTTTCAACTACGGTGTAGAATCTTGGAGCAAATTTGATATCAAGTGAACTGTATTATATTAATTAAAGATGGAGACAGTTTTCATGCATTAACTCCTCCAGAGAAATGTTCCTAAACACACAGTGACATTCCAATTATTTTCCCATTAGTATTCTCTGAAGAAAAAACTCTTTTTTTTGCCTTTGCTAGTAGAAACTGCTTGGTATGCATATTTAAATGACAGTCACACTGAATTAGCTTTAAGAACAGGCTCTTAACATAATGGATGCATTAAAATGTAGAGGAAAATGAGAGAGCCGCATACACACGTCCACGCGTAAGAAAAGAGTAGGGAGTGGACACAGCCAACTTCTAGCCATTTTCTAAGCCTTAGATCATGATCCTGGCTTTGGGAGGAAATCACAGTTACCTAATGTCTAGCCACTGATCTGAGTTAGCTCCAGCTCTGTTAAAAGCAATGTGGTGAGGGGCACCTGGGTAGCGCAGTCGTTAGGCCTCTGCCTTCGGCTCAGGGCGTGGTCCCGGCGTTCTGGGATCGAGCCCCGCATCGGGCTCCTCTGCTGGGAGCCTGCTTCTTCCTCTCCCACTCCCCCTGCTTGTGTTCCCTCTCTCGCTGGCTGTCTCTCTGCCACATAAATAAATAAAATCTTAAAAAAAAAAAAAGCAATGTGGTGAGAAAGGCAGCACCTGTCCTTTTCCAACTCGCAGGCGTAGATCTGTGGCTGCTGGAGAAGGGTGCTGCAAGGACCCCGTGTCTACTGCCTGTCATTATAGAAAGTGCTTTTTTGCACAAGTTCTCAAGATCAACCTCCCCTCAGCCATTGATGACCTACTTAGTACCGAATGTCGCTGCCCCACAATTAATGGGGAAAGTATCTAATGAATGACCAGACATCTGAACTCATTCTTTATCAGCCTATTTAGCTACCATGTTTTAAAAACGATATGGTCCTCAAGGACCGGAGGAACTGTGACCAAACCAACCAACAACAACAACAACAAAGTAGTATTTGTTGACGACAATAAAACAACAATTTGTTTCATTTAAAGTCAAAGAAACCAGGGAGAACCAAAGCCTTTGAGAGAGAGCCTACCGAAGATTTTGGCAAATGCACACCTGGGAATCAAGATGGGCTGACGGAGCAGTGTTTGGGGGTGAAGCGGGAATGGCTCCATTCAGAGATCCCGTTAAACCACTTACCACAAATTAACCAGGAAAGGGTGCTCCAGGCCCTGCATGATCTGGAGCTCCTTGAAGACATTTCTCACTTCGTTGCGCTCCACACACTTTTGCTTGTTCATGTACTTCATCGCGTACATCTTCTTGGTGTCATTCTTCTGCACAATGCAGACCTAAGGGCGCAAACCAGGGGAGAAAGTGGTCAGGGCGTTGACGGAGCAAGGCCGCGGGAGACAGGACAGGACGTACTCAACAGCACGGCCCGGAGGCCTCCCCACTTGCAAATTCTCTGATGCTAACGTTGCCGCTGAGCTCTGATTTCAGAGCAGAAAATTTCCTTTTCTTTCCCTGTACCAGGTCAGTTCATGAACCTCTGCTTTCTCAAACAAGCCTGCCTGTTTTCCACTCTTTGGGTTTTGTTTAGACAGCATGTTGGAGAAAATAGCTGCTTCCTTGTCAGGAATCTTCCAACAGCCAATGACACATGCTTATTCTGCTCTGAGTGACGGATCTGAGCACGGCTAAACCACCGAGCTGAACAACATGGCGCAAAGAATATCTCTTTACACCATAACTGATAGAACCTAAGAGGACTTAAAGCCCTGGGAAAGCACTGAACGTGATGTCCATGTTTTTGAAATCCATTTAGAGGTTCTAGAAGTCTGATAAAGTGGGCAGCAGACAATTTTAAGATGCAAGTTCAATATGAAATAAGAAATATTCTCAAAATATGTCTCTACCAAGAAACGAATGTTCAGGATTTGAATCTAGAAGTGTCTTGCAAAAAAATTAGGCTGGATCTATCTTTCATGGTAGATTTTTGAAAATAAAAACATGGTATAACTGGGGGAAAAGCAGATATTGGGCAGCTTCTTTTCCACATAAAAATAGTTAACTCTTGGAGCGCCTGGGTGGCTTAGTTGCTTAAGCATCTGCCTTCAGCTCAGGGCATGACCTTGGGGTCCTGGGGTCGAGCCCCACTGTTGGGCTCCCCGCTCAGTGAGGAGCCTGCTTCCCCCTCACCCTCTGCCCCTCCCCACCAGCTCATGCTCTCTCTCTCTCTCTCTCAAATAAATAAATCTTAAAAAAAAAAAGTTTACTCTTAACATTGACAGGATAAGGTATGGATACAATTGGCAATTGCATCCAAAATCTTAGAGTGGAGAGAGAGTCTTAAAATCTAGTGAGAGTAAATGGGAATGACAATGGAATAATTCTGAGGACGACAGGTATCCATTATGTCACACACCTCAAACTGTGGTGACAATTTTATAAAAACCTCTCTGAATTATCATTCCTTGTGGCCCCAGTAACTGAATAATCTGAACATTCTCAGGCCCTGTTCCCTGAGCTGGATAACCCTGCTTGTGGTTAATCATTTTGGTTCTCACCTTCCCAAAACTGCCTTTCCCGATGGCTCGCAAAATTTCGAAGTGGTCAAAGTTGACTGTAAAACAAACAAAAAGAACAACGTGAAGGATTATCAGTTGCTTTTTCGTTACTAATAGATAATAAAGATAAGGCAAAACCCGGACTACCTTGTTTAAAACAACATTCCAGATGCCCTTAGGATGCCTATTCATTTATTCCGTAAATATTTCCTAAACACTGCTTACTCGTTAATCACGGTGCTTAGTACTGGGGGATATAGAAATAGCAAAGTAAAAATGGAATCTCTACCCTTTTGGAGCCTGTAGTCTCGTAAGGGCTCCATATAGAGACGCTTATAGATGAAATAGTCATAAATTGATGAACAATGAAAACTCCCACTAAATGTTAAAGTGAGAAGTCGTGGGGCTCTAAGAGCATATAGCAATGGATTTCACATCAGCGGCAAGGTCCGGAGGAACCTCACTGAACAGCGATGATTACAGAGCGATCTGGTCCTAGAGAAACAGGAAGGACTCTCCTAGTTAAGAAAAACACACCTTCTACCCAGAAAGTACTAACAAAGTTGTTTAGTTATCCAACAGAGTCAACTGAATGACTTATTTCCCCAAATTCCTGCAGTTTGAGTTTCTTTAGTCCCCTAGATTTTAAACTCAATGAGGGCAGCGATAATAGGTCCTTGCCTTCATCCTGGTTTCCTTAGCAACTCGGAAAATCCCTGGCTTGAGGGAAAGCTCTACACGTCCCACAGAGCCTCACACAGTGATTTCCACTGGTTCTAGCTGGTTCTCAGCAAATAAATCAAACTAAGCTGCAAAGATACACAAGGACCTCAAAATAGTTGCTTCTTGTAAATGCGAGCAGCGTGAGCAATGAGGGTCTTCCAGGGAAGTGTTTTTCAAATGAGGTGAAGTCCATTAATGAGTTATGAAATAAAGTGGGTGCTATGAGAAGCGTCCAAAATTTAAACAAAGTAGAACAGGTTAGAGGATGATCAGAAATGTCTCAAACGGAGGAAGAGTAGTGTTGCTTCTGAAACTTTGCTTTGGTTTTACGTAAGTGTGTAGGTAGATATGGATTGGATCGTGATAAAATGTGGGGGGATATATTTTTTTCACAGGTGGTGGTCAGAATCACTTGAAAGACACTTCTGTAAGGTTTCTCTTAAGTTGCAAACTGAAATAACCGAAGCAAGGACTTCCTCACACTTATTACAGGAGACACGGTTCTTTATTATGTACCACAGAGGTGTCAAAAAGATGACCAGGATTTATTTGCAAGTCCAAGTTTTAATCTTGAGCAAACCCAGTAACATCACACAGTAATTTCTCCACCAGGAGCCTAGCCTAGAACGCTGTGATGACATTTTGAGTCTTCAAGTATACAGTAGGTACCTAGAAAGCATGAAGTCCCGTTGTGCTATCAATCCATTTCATAAACCATATCTCTTTATAAACCATTTTAAGCTTTCGTGAAAATGATAAAAGATTAGGTGCCAGGTTGCTAGTTCTACTAGCATAACTGCCTTAATTAACATCTGGTCCCAACAAAGTGACAGGTCTAAAGTTTTAGAAAGAATGCGTTCTTATTCAGTCCAGAAGAGAACAGACTCCAGTCCAATACCATACTGTTTGACGTCAATTCCATATGTAATAATTGGCATGGGGAGAAAGCCAATGACAGATTAAAAGTGGCTGGAAGAGAAGCTCTTATTCCATCCTTTCAGTCCTTTTTTTTTTTTTTTTTCCTTTTAATTCCAGGGTAGTTAACATACAGTGTTGTATTCATTTTCAGGTATCACAAGTTAGTGATTCGAAACTCCTACTCGGTGCTCCTCAAGGTAAGTGTACTCTTAAT
The DNA here is from genome assembly GCF_017311325.1 of Ursus maritimus. NCBI lineage: Eukaryota > Metazoa > Chordata > Mammalia > Carnivora > Ursidae > Ursus > Ursus maritimus. The sequence goes on from NW_024426663.1 coordinate 47,663,697, forward strand.
CCCTTCACCTGCTTCACCCATCCCCCCGCCCACCTCCCCTCTGGTCACCATCAGTTTCTTCTCTAAAGTTAAGACTGTCTCTTGGCTTGTCTCTCTCTTGTCCTTTGTTCATTGGTTTTGTTCCTGAAATTCCACATACGAGTGAAATCATACGGCGTTTGTCTTTCCCTGACTGACGTGTTTCACTTAGGATTGTGCTCTCTAGATCCATCCATGTTACTGCAAATGGCAATATTGCCTTCCTTTTTGTGGCTGAGTCATACTCCCTGATAGATCTATACCAGCACATCTTCTTTATCCATTCGTCTACCACTGGACTCTTGGGCTGCGTCCGTAGGTTGGCTCTCGTAAATAATGCTGCAGTAAGCATACGGGTGCATGTAACTCCTTTGAGTTGGTGTCTCGTCACCTCTTCGGTTAACTCTATTCCTAGGTATTTTATTATTTTTGGTGCAATTGTCATGGGATTGTTTTTTAATTTCTCTTTCTGCTGCTTCATTATTAATGTGTAGAAATGCAACGGATTTCCGTGCATTGACTTCGTATCCTGCGACCTCACTGAATTTAATTATCGGTCCTAGTAGTTGTTTTTTGGTAGAGTCTTCAGAGTTTTCCTCATATAGTATCATATATGCAAACAGTGTAAGTTTTACTTCTTGCTTGCTTTGGACGCCTTTTATTTCTTGTTCTTATCTGATTGCTGCGGCGAGGACTTCAGTACTGCCTTGATAAAAAGGGGTAGGAGTGGACATCTTTGTCTTCTTCCTGAACTTAGTGGAGAAGTTCTGAGTTTTTCCTCATTGAGTATAATGTTAGCTGTGGGTTTTTTAAATATATGTAAGGGCTTGATTATGTTCAGATATGTTCCCTGTAAACATACTTCGTTGAGGGTTGTTATCATGAATGGATGCTGTACTTTGTCAAATGTTTTTTCTGCATCTGTTGAAATGACCATATGGCTTTTATCCTTTCTCTTATTAATGTGATGTATCGCATTGATTCGTGAATATAGAGCCACACAGTGTCCAGGGCATAAATCCTACTTGATCGTGGTGAATGAATTTTTAAAACATATTGTTGGATTTGATTTGCTGACATTTTATTAAGGACTTCCGCATCGACAGTCATCAGAGATATCGGCCCGTAGTTCTCTGTCTGTTGTGTCTTTCTCTGGGTTTGGAATCAGGTTAATCCCGGCCTCACTTACTGTCCCTTCTTAAATGTCCAGCAACTGGAGCAGTAGTTAGGAGGGAGGCTCATGGAAAAAGCAGTGAGACCTCACAACTCAGACAAAGTGAGAAAGAGATGAATTCAGAATTATGGATTATTTAATCAACAGAAACCCATACAGGATTACCGAAGGGGCTGGGTATGAAATAACGTATCCTCCGTATTCTTGAACCTTTGATCAACGTGTATAATATTAACCAGCAGATTATCTATGACCACAGGTCCCAATGGGCCTGCAGCCTGTTTTTGTCTTGCCTATGAGCTGAGATCAGTTTTACATTTTAAAAGGGTTATTAAAAAAACAGTAAAAATATGCCACCGTTGGGCCTGCTGCCTGTTTTTGTCTTGTCTATGAGCTGAGATCAGTTTTTACATTTTAAAAGGGTTATTAAAAAAACAGTAAAAATATGCCACCGTATAAAAGTCTGTAACATTTACTAGCTGGCTCTTGACAGAAGAGTGTGCCAGCCCCTGAGATGGAAAGTACAGTGTTTGGAGACAGACTCCCTGAGCTCCCATCCCAGCTCCCACACTTAATAGTTGCATAATCTTGGCAGTTTACTTCTGTGCTCTGTTTCTTCATTTCTGAAATGGGTATAGAAATAATATACATCCCACCGGGTTTCGAGGAAGATGAAATGAGTTACCCTACAGTACTTAGAATATGAACGGGAGCTAGCTGCTGTCACTAGTCCTCCTACCACCACTTCTTGGGGAATCGCCTCATTCAGACTCGCAGCAAATACCATCGTAAGCTGTTGTTGCAGCACACGGATGTTATCAGTCAGCATGGAAAGAAATGGAGGCTGTCAGTGTCGTGTCTCCACATCTGGGGTTTTTGTAGTCGATGGTGTGGTGTTCTTGCAGTGTTTCCTCCCATCTCTAAAGTGAAGTTAACCTTTGTTGTGCTTACTTGTTCTGTGTTGTCCTTGTACTATGTTCTTTGCATCTGGTTCATGGAGGAGATCTGGCGCCCAGACGACCTAAAGGTCCTCTAGAGATGCTGTTAGACCCTGGGGCTCTGTGGGGCCTTGAGGGCGTCGCTGCGTGCGGAGAGAGGCAGAGCCTGGGTCTCACTTCCGCTGGCAGAGCCGGCCTACGTATATGGCTTGTGGAAGGACAGACAGGCCAAAAAGCTGAAACCTTCAGTATCTCTCTTATCTGCTCTGGAGTCTTGCTTTCCCATGGGGTTGCTCACTGCAGTCTCAGCAAACACCCTGTCAGTACAGTGTCCTTAAGGTGGCCTGGAGTTGTATCAGGTTAACAGCCAGAGTCGAGTGGGTCCTAATGTTATGATACCACTTTAAGTTGTTTTAAAAATACCTGAACTAAATATCATAAAAAGGCTTATTTTTGAGTTTTTCTTTGGGATAGGTACACGTTCTCCACAAATCAACCAGACATAGAAATTCTATATGAATGAGGGATCTGTTTACGGGTGGCTTGGTATGCATTTCATTTTTTTAAAAAAAGATTTATTTATTTGAGAGAGAGTGTACAGTCAGGGGGAGGGGCAGAGGGAGAGGGAGAAGTGGGCTCTCCACTTGAGTGTAGAGCCCAATGCGGGGCTCAGTCCCAGGACCCCGAGATCATGACCTGAACCAAAGGCAGATGCTTAATGACTGAGCCACCCAGGCGCCCACTGTGTGTTTCATTTTTGTGTCTCATTCTGTCCTCACAACAACCTTACAGCCTGCATAGCTGGAGGGGTTCCGGCTCAGACAGATTAAGCACCTTCTGTGGGTGTCACTAGCACAGGGAGTAAACGACCCTGGGGTTAGGTTCTGAAGACAGAAAGTAGGGTTGAACCTTGGTTAGTCCAAACTATGCGTGAAGATCTTCTAGAAAGGTATTGCTTTGAAAACCAAGGGAGTCTTTCAAAAAGTCCAACAGAGCTTTCTCTCGCGTGAGCACCGGTGAAGCTCCTGAATTGCATCTAGGTGCTCTGGCATAGGAACATTTACACACTGACATCCCCCTCAGCTCACTGGCAAACTAAATTTTATCAGTCACGTGGACAGTAAGAGCCACTGAGGGGACAGCTGGTTGACTGTTGTCACAAAACTACACCCAACGCTTGACTGCAGGAGTGGGCAAAATCAACCATCGGAGTGCTCAGGGCCAGTCACGTCAACTCAGTATACACCTTCCAGATACAGGACCCAGGCTCCTAGCCCCTATGTCTATAGTCATCCTAATGTCACTGCTCTGTATCCACCCATCCCAGAGGCTGAATCAGGGCAAGCGGGGTGGGATTTCTTTGTCTCTCCTCTTCGAGTCACAGGGGTCAAGTCAGCTTTCCCCAGGTCTTTCCCTAAACATAGGCACGCTGATTGTGGCAGCTGGTGCTTGATGCTTTTTCCTTCTTTGTTTGACTTCTCTTCCCATCTCCCCAGTCTCACATTCTGTGCAGTAAACAGAATGAAAGAAAGGAAAGGGGAAACTCTTTTTAGAGTTAGTTATGCCACTCTGACATTTGGAACTCAAGACAGCAATCGACTGTAGAGTAATTCAGACACAGAATAAGGACAGAGAAGTAGTATAAGTAAAGGTTGCCTTTTCTTAACTCTCTATGGGATAGTTTTTGTAAAATCTCTGTTCTTCTCTGCCTCAGTTTCCAATGCCGCCCCCCCCCCCCCGCCCCTTTTTTCCCATGATTATGGTAAAAATATTTGGAAAATACTTTATTTTTTCCTATTAAAAAAAGTGATTCCAGCCTAAGTAAACACCGAATCATGGCCATACGCACAACTGTGGAGAACTACACTTCTTGATGTTTACGTAAATCTTCCTATGGATGAGGGAACGAGGACGCCAGCTGTGTGTCCCCATCTGTAAAATGGCGCTAAGTAAACTTGACTCACAGGTGGTTTTGAAGATGAGCTGCCAGACACCAGAAGTATCATGTCCGGCTCACTGAAAACTAAAAATTACAAATGGTATAGTACAATTATTCGAAGAAAATTGAGACTTTTCCCATTCTAAATTTTTGGTTGCATTCCCAGAAGGCAGCCTCTGAACACATTCTGTGGATCCTTTAAGAGAATTTTTCTGCATCTATGTGTTTCCTTTTGACAGCAGTAGCAACATACTATCATTCCTACAGGAACATAGGTTATAAGTTCTTTCTATATAATGACATTCTCTCTGTTCCTTCCCGCATCACATACGGATACAGTTGATTATTTTAAACTGCTCTTTTGTTTAACATTGTGTAGAATGTTCCATAAGATATTTGGCTTTTTGATGGCATTTCAAAGATGGTTTAATTATCTGCTGTTACCTACAATACTAGCACAAACATCCTTGGTCAGGTTTTGTGCAAAGCCTTGTAAGCTAGCTTCGTAATAGCGGAAATGCTGTAACAAAGAGTATGTGAATTTTCCAATTTAATAGACGCTCTCACTAGCCCTTCAAAGGTGTTACACCAAAGTTCCTCCACACCACTAGTGTGTAAGAATGACATTCTGTCCACCACCTTACCATTGCTATTATGCCAACAGTCCTTGACAGGTGGAGAAAAAAATTAAATTACTGATTTCGTTTATATTTCTTAAATGATAAATAAAGCCTCATATCTTTGTATGTGCATTGTTTCCAGAGAGCTGCCTATTCATAGATTTTTTGCCTGTTTTTAATGAGTGATTAGTCTCACTGCTTTGCAAGTGTGCTAAAATGTTACATAAATTAAGCCTCGCTTGAGCAGATCTCAGAAATATTTTATCTGGGCTCTCCATTTGGCTTTTGACTTTAAAGCATTTTTAATAGTGTGGAAAACTGAAGTGTTAAATTTGTATCTTATGTAGTCAAATTTTATATAGTCACATGTATTATTCTTTTCCTTTGGGGCCCCCTGGGTATATGTCTTTACTAGAAAGGCATTTTTCTTTTTACTTCAAGACTGTTAAAGGCATGCACTTTTATTTTGACCACACATTGCTGTCCTGCTGTTTTAGTTTTTGAAATCTTTCTCTGCTTAAATTGGAAGTTAAAACAATTGCTAAAAGTTCCTCCACACCACTAGTGTGTAAGAATGACATTCTGTCCACCACCTTACCATTGCTATTATGCCAACAGTCCTTGACCTGACAGGTAGAGAAAAATATTAAATTACTGATTTCGTTTATATTTCTTAAATGATAAATAAAGCCTCATATCTTTGTATGTGCATTGTTTCCAGAGAGCTGCCTATTCATAGATTTTTTGCCTGTTTTTAATGAGTGATTAGTCTCACTGCTTTGCAAGTGTGCTAAAATGTTACATAAATTAAGCCTCGCTTGAGCAGATCTCAGAAATATTTTATCTGGGCTCTCCATTTGGCTTTTGACTTTAAAGCATTTTTAATAGTGTGGAAAACTGAAGTGTTAAATTTGTATCTTATGTAGTCAAATTTTATATAGTCACATGTATTATTCTTTTCCTTTGGGGCCCCCTGGGTATATGTCTTTACTAGAAAGGCATTTTTCTTTTTACTTCAAGACTGTTAAAGGCATGCACTTATATTTTGACCACACATTGCTGTCCTGCTGTTTTAGTTTTTGAAATCTTTCTCTGCTTAAATTGGAAGTTAAAACAATTGCTAATTTCCTTGTATGCAGCCCTGCCAGTGTGATTATTAGGAAGTGGTTGCCTTTGAAGTCTTTGGGAGGATATCGTCGTAAAGCAGGCTCTCCATATCTTGCTTAGTCTGATAATTTACTTAGTAATACCTTGCTCATGTAGCACAATGTTAGATTCCAATGCTATTTGACTCCAGTTAAGAGCAAATTAAACCAGGCAGTCTCAGTAAGTTCAAGAGTACCAAGATAAATTCTTTAGAGAATAAAACTATATATATCTAAAAAAAAAAAAAAAAAAAAAGGTAAAGCCGAAGTCTGGCCTGACTTTTTGGTATGCTAATTTGGTATGCTAATTTGGTATGCTAATTTGGTATGCTAATTTGGTATGCTAATTTGGTATGCTAATTTGGTATGCTAATTTGGTATGCTAATTTGGTATGCTAATTTGGTATGCTAATTTGGTATGCTAATTTGGTATGCTAATTTGGTATGCTAATTTGGTATGCTAATTTGGTATGCTAATTTGGTATGCTAATTTGGTATGCTAATTTGGTATGCTAATTTGGTATGCTAATTTGGTATGCTAATTTGGTATGCTAATTTGGTATGCTAATTTGGTATGCTAATTTGGTATGCTAATTTGGTATGCTAATTTGGTATGCTAATTTGGTATGCTAATTTGGTATGCTAATTTGGTACTTAAACGTGTCCCTGCTTCAGGCTGTGATTCTCTCTAAAGGCAAAAGTAATTCACATGAAAACAGTTATTGCTTAGCTGGCTATGTGTGCCCCTTCTTCCGTCCAGTCCAGGAAGAACATACAGATTTGATTTCCCCCCAGGATAGCAGAAGAGACACTGAGGTGGAGTAAAGATGCAAAGGGAAACTGCTCGGTGAACTCAGTCTGTGTTTAGTGACATTTACCGATGGCTGACTCAGTCGGGGCCAGGCGTCGTACTAAGTGCCGGGGACAGAGAAAGCCAAGGCTGCCTTCCTTGATGGGGCTTATGGTCTAGTGGCCCAACAGAATCATTACTAATAGCTCATATCTAACATTTATGTAAGGAATATCAGGCATTATGCTAAGCATGTTACCTGCACTATCTCCCTTTTCCATCAGTGCTTTGAAAGAGTAGTACTATGATGGCCATTTTTTTGAATGAGCAAACTACCACGCAGAGCACTTAGGCAGTTCTCCCAAGGCCACGGAGGCGGGGGGCGGCATGGGCGGAAGCCCCACTCAAGGGACTCCCGAGCTGTCCTCAAACACGGTTCGCTCCTGAGGCCCGTTAAACACAGATAATGGTGCCCAAGAAAGAAGGATGGATAGCACTGAGTCAGGCAAAGACCTGGCTTTCCAAAATGTCCATACTTCTGCTTCTCTTTTCAGGTGGGATCTCTCTTTTTCATAGATTCTGTCTCCCAGCACCGGTCTCCCCAAACACACGCACCACCTGTCACCCATCCCGTGCCACACCCCAAGCCAGAAGCTTCCGTCTGGGAGTTGGGACTGTAACCTGCACAATTGTAAGCTACATATTAATATTCACGGAGGACTTTCTGATGTGGAAATGCATGCTTCCTCCCCAAAAAAGGCAGGTCAGCAGGCCCAAGGGAATAAAGAATAAAGCCGACACAGAATCAAGGAGTCTCACAAGATCGAGGGGGAGCCCTGATGGCGTTAAAGTGTGTGGCTTTATATTCATATAGGTCCTACTTTGTTTACTGATGAGGCATCCCAAATATTCTGCCAGTGATTCAATTTTTCATGTTTCCTTTTTTAGCCAAACTAATAAAGCTCCAACTAAAACAAGTCCTACTGCTGTGGGGAGAGCGTAGTGTCATGGGGATATACAGCAAGGACAGCCAACTTAGTCCAGACGAGGCAGTGGAACAGCCTAGAGGAGATGATTAAAAAGAGAACGGAGTGGCAAAAGGACTTGCTCTTAGTATTCTTTCCTCTAGATGTTCTTCATTTTTACACCTGCATTGAATTGGAGTATCAGAAAGATAATTTCCCAGGAAAAGAAATGAAACATACACACGCATACCTGCAATATAAAGTAATATACATGTATTTAGAGTTACATGTGGTTCCACAGCGTTTCCCAGATTTGTCGGCCCGTCAGAATCACACAGAGCACACTTTTAAAAATGCAAATTCAGGGGCCTCATCTAAATCAGACTCAGGAGGCCAAACCTGAGAATTTGTATTTGCATTTTATTTTATTTTTTTATTTATAATTTTTATTTTGTTATGAGAATTTGTATTTTAATCAGCTTCCCCCAGGGACTTTGATGGAAACTGCCTGGAGCCAGACTGTCGGTCTTTATTTAGGAACTTGAACTCTGTACAGTAAAAGCCATAGGAATGGCTCCTACTATAGAAAATAAAAGAGCTTCAGGGGGGACCAGCATTGTAGTTGGGTCTTGCAGAATGGGTAGGAGTTCGACAGCTTACCAAGCAGAGGAGGACAGGGAGACCACACTTTCTGGGTGACCCAAACCTTAGGGTGAGGAGGCTTCCATAGGTATGTGTTGATTCTTTAATTTTATTTCAATGGCCTTAAACTTCCCCTCCTACCTTTGTGCCCAACTCCGTGAATTTGAAGCAGATTAATAATGGTGTCTCTAGTTAATAGGCCTTTGTTGTCTGCACTGTACCGCATCTTAGGTCAAAGCTGATAATTAAATTCATTATCTATTATGTATCTACCTGTTTGGGCGCTGTCCAGATACTTTATCACCAAAATACTATGAAGTGGTAATATTACTGCTCCGTTACGGATGAGTTACAGAGACCCAAAAAAGTTAGGTCTCCCAGGGTTGGAGCTTAGACCTGAACTTGTCTTTGTGTGGCTCCAAGTTCCATAATTTTAATGTTACAGATAAAACCTAGAAAGTTTATGATACTCTATGGTGGTTATGAGCATGAAACTGTGGGTTTGGGTTTGGCTGAACTACTTACTAGCTGTGAACTTGGGAGTAAATCAGTTTACTTCTCTGAGTCTTCACTTCTCCTCTATACAATTCTGACCATATATATCATCCTTCTGAGCTTCCTATGAGGACTCGGTGAAATAAACCCTATCATAGGTGCTTATCAAGTATTTTTAGCAGAGAGTAAAAATAAGTGTATCATTACTATGACTGGTTTGGTTACGATTATTAGACAAGTTACTTGGGTATCAGCCCAGAACACCGCTGCGTTTGCTGCAACGTTAGGCAAGATGATGTGGAGAGTTCACATAGGACAAGCAGTGCCAAGAATGTTACCTTTGTGAAGGCAGACATTGGCCCATCCTGTTTCTCATTATAAGCACATTGTCTAGAGCCATGTGGGGCATGCAGCAGGCGCATAATGAATACTTAGTAACTGGAAGGAGGAGGCAATAGAGTACCATCATTAAAGTTTTACGAAGTATGGATGGCTTTGGAGGAAAAATTTTAAAGATCTTTTCCTTCATGTTGATTTCCTAACACATCATCATTTACAATCGGTCACTCTTAAGAAATGTCTTACCAACAGCCTATTATCAAAATGCTTTTTAATGAGGCAGGCAGTAAAGTAAGTCTCGACTTGAATGTTGAGATTTCCCTGCAGACATTGGATTTACATGGTAAAACCTCAAGGATTGACTTACTGTTGCAGCTCAGAAGTGTTGAGAACTGCCATTCTCCACCCTGTCAACCTTACACTCACCAACTGTCCTACGTGAGGACATGGGTGATAACCTCCCAAAGACTGGAGGATCGTTACCAGCAGGAGTCGGGGGATATCTGCATGACGCTTGAGCGGAAGTGCACGTTTCTCACTCTGGCACCAGGAAGGGGCCCACACAAAGCTACAGACTCCCACACCCCTCCTCCGAACAGAGAAGGGATCAGTCCCTCTTCTACGTTCTGTCACTTTGCCCATTTTTTAGGATGGACATTGCATGGTTTGCCAAGAAAGGAAGTAAAAGGACAGAAAGAAATGGAATCTCTGGTTAAATATGTAGTTCTTCTGGTGTATTTCGCAGTTTCCCATTCATCAGATGAATGTGTAGTCATCATGCTACGTTCTCAAATGGAGGCAGTCACAAAGAAAGGCTCACATACACCCTTTTAAGACGGTCACAGCAAAGTGGGAAACAAGCTAAGGTCATTTGTCCAGAAGCTATAGTTTTGCTAGCAAGTCAAATCAACAAATACCCGTTGAGTATCTGTACGCCCAGGACTCTGCCAGGCCCTTGGAAAAACAGAAGGAGCTTGGGACTAAGTCACACCCTCGGGAAACTGAGTATGATTCACTCAGCAGCATTCATGAGAACACAGAACCTGTGTAGTCAAATGCCCTTTGTCTCACTGGTATTTTATTTTCCTGTAGTACCTTAGGAATCCAGTGTTCCATCTTTCTGGAATTAGATGGGTATAAATAAATAGATACATAGGCAAATACGCAGACCGAAGAAAGCAATCCAGTGTTGATGTTTGGTATGGAAAAGGCTCTGTGGACCTTCAGAGAGGGGAGAGAATATTATGGCATGACAATTGTGCTGCTTGGTTTTTAATGGATATTTTGATCAATGATTAAACAACTGTTTGAGTCAGACAGAACTGCCTTGGAAACCTAGCTCCACCACTTACAAGATGAATGAAATTAGGAAATGTACCTGACATTTCTGAACTTCAGTTCTTTGCTCACAAAGAAGATTATTTTTATATAAAGCTAATATGATTTAGGTATTAAAATAAAGAACTAAGTAGACAGAATTAAGTAGAACGAAGAAAAAATAATTTAAAGATAACCATGAATTAATATTTTGATTAATTTTTCTTTCTTTAAAAAATTTCTAATTTTATCCAAGTTAGGTATCTCTCTCTACATTTCTACACAGTTTGAGGAGTCAAAGAGTTCTAAAGGTTTATTATAAAACACTGATTTTAGTCCTCTGACACCCTTGTTTAAAAAACTTCTAATTTTATCCAAGTTAGGTATCTCTATCTCTCTACATTTCTACACAGTTTGAGGAGTCAAAGAGTTCTAAAGGTTTATTATAAAACACTGATTTTAGTCCTCTGACACCCTTGTCTCACTCTCCAATCTCTCCCAGCCAAGAAGCTGACACTTTATACCTCTTCGAGCTAATAAATTTGCTAGTTCCTACATTATCCTCTAAATAGCATATTTTTCCTTTTTTTTTCTTTTCGGTTTCAGGCATCACTTATTAAATCTCCAAGATGGCAGGGGAGGATTTAGCTCACCTTCCAGCTCTTGGGGTCTCACCCCAACATGAGCCCATCTTTGCCATGTAGCTATATTTGGTAGAATGATTCAATTAGATCAGCAGGCAGTATTTCCATCATTAGGAATATGGAGATGGTACAGGCACCCTTGCATCATAGAGTAAATTGTGATGAGTTTTCCCTTCTTGCCCAGTTTTTGTTTTCCCTGCAGTTCATAATAGTGTTGTTTATACATGGGCTCATTTTCCTTTATCTTTTTTCCTAATTCAATTTCCAGCTCTTCTCTAGTTGTGTAAATTCCCCCTTGAATGTGTTCAAGAGCCTCGATCACGTTGCCGTCTTCCTGAAAACGTCTCTCCCAGAGCCCTCTGACCTAACTGCGTCTGGGCTGGTGGTCTTGCTGCCTAGCTGTCATCCTGGGCTCCCCTCGACCACCACCTTGCGGATCGCCTTCACGTTTCTACAGTGATGGATTCCCTGCTCCTCGTGCACGCACTATCTTCCTCCTCCTTGTTTCACTCCCTTGTTTTTGTGGAGGACATCCTCCAATAGCTTTGTAAGAAAGATTGAGCGGGAGGTTAATTTTTGAAAACTTGCATATATGAAAAATATTTTATTCTACTCACATTCAAATGTGAGCTTGGCTGAGTATGAAATTCTAGGTTGGAAATTATCTTCCTTCAGAATTTTGAAGGCCTTGCCCTCCTTAATTTCTAGCTTTTTGTGTCACTGCTGAGAAGTCTAAAGCTATTTTGATGCCAGATCTTTGGAGGCAACACTTTTCTTTCTGGAACCTTACAGGATTGTGTATTCGTATTGAATGCTCTGAAAGTTCATAATGATACAGCTTTTTTATTTATTGGGCTGGGCGTTGAATAAGCTCATTCATTCTGGAAACATGTGTCCTTAAGTTCAGGGCTTTTCTTTTTTCCCCTTAAATTAAGTGGTGATGGTTTCCTTCCTTCTTTCCATCTTTTTGAGCCTTCTATTATTTAGAAACTGGAACTCCTGGACTGCGCTTTAAATTTTTATTTGCCCTGCTTTTTCCTTTCTCTGTTTACTCATTCTGGAAAATTCCCTTAAATTTGTCTTCTAAACCTTTGAATCTTCACACTCATGCTGTGATTTTTTTCCCCTAAAGCTAACTTTTGCTCTCTAAAGGTTGCTTTCTTGATATCCTAATTTTTTCTATTAAAAAAATAGCCTTTTTTCTCTCTTTTCCCCTTCCTTCCTTCCTTCCTTCCTTCCTTCCTTCCTTCCTTCCTTCCTTCCTTCCTTCCTTCCTTCCTTTAGTAGAGAGAGAGGGAGAGAGTGCGCACACACATAAGCCGGAGCAGAGGGGAGGGGCCGAGGGAGAGGGAGAGAGAGAATCTTAAGCAGGCTCTATACTCAGTGTGGAGCCCCACTCAGGGCTAGATCTCATCCTGACTGGAGCCGAAATCAAGAGTCAGACACTCAACCAATAGAGCCACCCAGGCGCCCCAATAGTTGTTATTTCTTAACATCTCTCTGACAGTTTTCCTTAAGTTGCATTTTTTTCTGTTCAAACCTTAGTCTTTATCTGTCCTCGGAGAACTCTTTCCCATGTGCCTGAAAACCCTCGGCTGTCTGCTCGTATTTAAGTGTGGAGACTTAAGTCCTGTTTGGAAGTTCCGAGGCTGTGGGTGAGTCTTGTCCAGTAAGCTTCACTCCAGAGAGCTATGGCTAGGATGTTGTGTTCAGAAAACTCCCATGTCGATAACTGTACACCTTCCTTCTTAGGTTGGTCAGAATCTCCAGAAAATAACCCCCCAAAACCTCTATTATCCTCTTGTCTGGAGGGTGAGGCCCCAGCTGCCCGTGTTATCAGAGCCTAATAGGGAAAGAGGGCTGAGGGCCTAAGCACCCAGTATGCGCACATGTACCTGACGGATCCTTCGTTTTCCACAAGGCACCCCTGTCCTCGGTGCGCCCAGTCTTCCCAGTTAGGAGACCCTCCTCTCCAGAGGATAAACCACGGTGTGGGGTGGAAAGGACTAGTATGTCTCTCTTTTTCTTTCTTTCTTTTCTTTCTTTCTTTCTTTCTTTCTTTCTTTCTTTCTTTCTTTCTTTCTCTTTTCCTTTTCTTTTCCTTCTTTTCTTTCTTTCTTTCTTTCTTTCTTTCTTTCTTTCTTTCTTTCTTTCTTTCT
>NW_024426663.1:47676888-47728562 GCF_017311325.1 Ursus maritimus
TCTTTCTTTCTTTCTTTTTCTTTCTTTCTTTTTCTTTCCTTTTCTTTTCCTTCCTTCCTTCCTTCTTTTCTTTCTTTTCTTTCTTTCTTTCTTTCTTTTTTTTTTTTTTTCTTTCTTTCTTTTTTCGACAAAGAGGTAGAAGGGACAGGATCAATTTTTATTCAGCCATCCAAACAGTCCTCTTATTTTAGACCTCATCTTTCACCTGTCCTTCTGGAAGCACACGACACTGCCAGTTCTCAGGGGATGGAAGTAGAAGAAAGTGTTTGACTCATCATCTTCCCCTGAAGCCTTGCGTGCATTTTTTCTCATTCGTAAGATAGATATAATGATACCTACCACATAGGGCTGTGGTGGGGATTAAATGAGATAATGTATACTGGGGATATATCAAGAATATAATAAGCACTCAATAAATAAGAGTTTGGTTTTTTGTTTATTTGTTTTGGTTTGGGTTTTTTTTCCAAAAAAACAGCTTAACATTAGGAACCAGGGACAGCCATCTCTCTACTACTTACTGGCTTGGTGACTTTGGCTCTTGTTTTTTAAAAACCACTTTTAGACTCGTATTCTTATCTGAATAAGGGGATGATGATCACTTTCTTGCTCATATCTCAGAATTAGTTTAAGAGTCACATTAGAAGAGGATGAGCAAGTACCTTGCAAATGTCAAGCACTGCCCTTAGGCTTTGGAGGCAGACAGAAGTGGGGTGACACTTCAGCTCTGCCTCTGCCTAGATGCGTGGACTTGGGCAGGTTTTCTAACCTTGCTGAGTGTCAGTTCTCCGCTCTGTAAATCACTGTGGTGAGACTTTGGCCTCCATTTGTGACAAAGGTGGAATGGGAGAACCAGAGGAGTACCACGCTGGAGAAGCACTCTGGAGCCCTGGTCTCTCTGCCCCCCTGGCAGCCACCTGTCTCTCCGACATGGGCTCTAAGTTTCCTGCCCTCGAAGTTGCCTGTAAACCTCCTCCCCCAAGAGCAGCATCAGTTGCTGAACAGGAGTGCAACCACGCTCTTAGCTGTGAGCGGATGGCTGGACTGCTCTGGTGATTACACGGAGCCTTTTCCAGGAAAAAACATAGCACATACGCAAACTAATGTTGGTATAAATTAGAGTTCCTCAGAATCCTATCTGTGAATGCCATGTTAACAGTTAGATCTCTTTTAAATGAAAAGTGAACTTTAAACTAGAATCCTAACATAAAACCCTACGTAGAAATCCCCATCACAAATCTAACGGTGATCTGCTAGCACTTTCCAGTGCTTCATATATGAACCCTGTACTAGGCATTTTACTTGAATTATTTAGCCCTAAAACACAAAGACAGCCCTGAGATTTAAAGAAAGCAGGTAACTTGCTCATGGTCACAGAGCTAGTAACAGCTGGAGTTAGCGGTCATGTCGAGGGTATTGGTTTTGAGTTGAGCAAGCCCAAAATGATTTGTTGAAGTCACTACCTTAGTACCTCAGAATGCAAACTTGTCTGGGAATAATGTTGCAGATACAACTGGTTCAGTTAAGATGAGGTTATATTGAATCCAGTCTGGACGGGGCCTTCATCCGATATAACTGGTGTCTGGGTAGGAAGAGGGACGTTTGCACACAGACACACGGAGACCACGTGAAGACAGAGACTGAAATGATGCTACCAGAAGCATGAACTGGGCAGGAAGCATCCTCCCCTAGAGGATTCAGTGGGCCATGGCCCTGCCAGTACCTTGATTTAGGACTCATAGCCTCTAGAACTGTGGGAATTTCTATTGTTTTAAGCCAGCTAGCCTGTGGTCCTTGTTACAGTCGCCCTAGGAAACTAATAACAGGAAAATAATTTGGAGCTTCTGACTCCAAAATCTAAGCTTGTTACCACTAGACAGCGGCACATGCTTTCCATGTCCAACTCAAAACACAGGGAGAGGAAATGTGATGACATGTTAAAACAGGAGAAAGACTGGCTAATTCTAACTCCAATTACATTGTCCAAGAACTTGATGAACAGATGGAAGTGTACTTGTACTGTCCACGAAGAAAGTTTGAGAAGCTTGTGGAGCCGGGCAAGAGAACGTTTTTGAAGATCCTTGAAGAGAGAGGTCTGCAAGTGTTTGGTAGCTCCCTGGTGCCAGCTGGGCACTCGAGGAGGGAGACCAAGGGGAAATCGTTCACCTGTGCGTTATTTCCACCTGTAACAGGATCTGCCAACTCTTGAAATGGCCTGTTGTCAGCACATTTTGAACAAAAATAAAATAATCGATCCCGGTCTTTTAAGCTACCCCCTCCTTCAGTATGGATAAGCCAAAGCTCTGGCGTGTCCAGCAGTGACGAATGGGCTAAGGACTCAGGTGCACGGTCTTGAGATGACTACAGGGTTCCTTCTTGCAAAGTCTGCTGAAGGCACCAGAAAGCTCATCCCCCACCCCCACGTGAGGGGTGAGTGCAGCCTCTCCCAGCAAGTCCACACCTAGGTCTATACGCCACAGCACTGGAGAGCAGGCACTCAAACAGGTACTTGTGCACCAGCGTTCACGCAGCATCATCCGCAAGAGCGCAGAGCTGGAAACCCCAAGTGTTCATCAGCAGATAAATGGGTCAACAAAATGTGGTGGCCACGTGCCGTACGAGAGTATACGGCCAGGAACCTTGAAGACCTCATGCTCAGGGAAGTGAGCCAGGCTCGAAACGACAAGTATCGTATGATGACACTTACATGACGTCCGTGGAGGAGTCAACTTCACAAAGTCAGAAAGTAGAATAGAGTTACCAAGGGTGAGAGGGAGGAGGAATGGGGGAGGTAGTATTTCGTGGGTACAGAGTTTCTTTTTGGGATCATTAAAAAGCTCCGGGAAATAACAGTGGTGGTGGTTGTACATAAGGAACTTAATGCCACCGAATTGGACACCTAAAAATACTTAAAATGATGAATTTTGTGTAATATGTATTTTTCCAGAATTAAAAAAGAGTGCTGGAAAAAGCTTTCAGCAAATGCTGCAAAATCCTTCACTTCTCATTCAGGTTTATCAAATTTATTTATTTATTACATAATATTCGTACTTCAACTTAATCCTGTCTAAATAGACCAAACTGCTTTGGATATTAATCTATAAAATAATGCTGTAATATTCCAAACGAAGAAGTATGTACCTCTTCCTTCCGAGCACCCGAATATGTTGCAGGATTAAACAGTTACTCAACATCACAAAAAAGCAACTGCACTCTGAGAATTCCTTTGTATTTTAGAACTTAGGCATTAAATAAATCATAATATGTCCATGTTGCAGAATTTCATGGACACTAAATTATACTCTCAAGAATCATCAAATTTTACAAAACTGGGAAAAGTCACTCCCGATGTAAGTGAAAACGAAGATACGGATACATAGAGAGCATCATCCCAAATACATCAGAAACCTTTTATACACATACACAGGAAAGAAAGACAAGACGATTAATGTATTCATTTATTCCACAAGGAGGTACTGAGGATATAAAAGTGAACAAAACCGACAAAATCTCTGTCCTTATGGAGTTTTTTTTCCTAGTGATAGGAAAAAACAGCAAAACAAATAAGTCAATTAAAACAAGAAATATGAAGAAAAGTCTAGTGAGCGAGAGGGATGAAGGATACTAGAAAGGATACAGGATGGAGACTGCAAAGGGAAACTTCCTAAAATGTTATCAGTGGTTACCGATGGGTTGAGGCATTATGGATAATTTTTTCTTCCTAATTATATTTTCCAAGCTTTCTATAACTCAGATGCACTAATTTTATAGTTATAAAATATGCCTTTAAATGCACACTTACATACACACTTCCTAAGAACAGCTGCAATAACGTTCACCTCTCTTTATGTCGGATACCCCCACAAAATGTGAACCATAGGGAATACTGGGACCATGGCCTTGAATGGAAACCCCCTGAGGAAAGCAAGCCAATTCTAGTTACCAATCAGGAACGTAAGAATTAAACAAATTCTTGGTAATGCTTAACAAAGCCTGAGTTTAGAATATGTTCTCTGGTAATTTATACATACCCTGGACAGGAAATGAAAAGGTGATCAAAGGGGTAATGACTTCAGTATTTTGTAAAAGTAAATCAAAATTAGCCCACCAGGTGTCAAACAAATTAGGTTGGTATAAACAGGCTGAAAAATGGGCGATGATGATGGTAAAATGAATTGGGAAGGACACGAACATCACTGTAATTGTTGTCGTTGATGCATAGAGGAAGACAAGCAAAACTCAAGAGTAGAATTATGTCTGCATAATTCCTTCCAGACAAGGGAAGATTTAATACATGGAGCCCCTGACACTTTGGTAACCGTGTGGTCTGAGGGATAAGTACGTGAGGTCCAGCGGAGGCGAAGGCAGAGGTCACTGTGACGGGCAAGGATTCAGCTCTCCGAGAGCAGGAGTTGATAGTAGACACATAATGGACGTTTGCTGTTTTGGTGTTTGTTTTTTTTGTTTTTTTTCTGTAAGATTTTATTTATTTATTTGAGAGAGAGAGCAAGAGGAGCAAGATGAATGGAAGGAGGAGGGGCAGAGGCAGAGGGAGAAGCAGGATCCCCACTGAGCAGGGAGCCAGACTCAGGACTCCATCCCAGGACCCCGGGATCATGACCCGAGCTGAAGGCAGATGCTTAACCGACTTAGCCACCCAGGGACCCCTGGACGTTTGTCGTTTTTTATTGAAAAGCAATCCCCTTCCATTTGTTCATTTAATTTTAATAAATTTATTCTGGCTGGCCAGATATCCTAGGTGGATATCTAGAACTGAAAGAAATGAGATTCATTTGACATCATGATTCAGGATCTGGGGCGCCTGGCTGTCTCAGTCGGTAGAGCATGTGACTCTTGATCTCAGGGTCATGAGTTCAAGCCCCACGTTGGGCCCAGAGCTTCCTTGAAAAGATTCAGGACCTAGCTGCGTGGCTGTCTGATTTCAGGTCAGTGCTTTCATCTTCCTCCGCCTCGGCCCTGCCATGTGGAAATCGCGCACTGAGCCGATGCTAACGGGCTTCATGCTTGTTGGTCTCTCCCATTACTCCTAACAAGAATGTTACTGGGTGGCGAGTGCATCTCACATCACCTGCTTCCCAACTGAACACCCTGACATATTTCGTATCTGGATAGGAAGATGGGGATGGGTGAGAGTCCAGGAGGCAGTCTCCAGCTGGCTACCTCGCAGACAAACTGCCAGCCTGGGACAATGGCAGCCGCCACCATGCCCCATCTGGGTATGTCACAGGGGTGCTCACCCCATCCATCCCTGCAGCAGCACCCAGACTTCTGTCCTAGCTGGAGGGTGGCAGGGGTGAGGGTGGCACCAGGATCAACCAACCTAGAACCCTTCCTCGGGAGGGGGCAGCATGTGAGCCTAGCCCTCAAGCCCCCGCGGCCTGATCCATTGTCTCCTCAGACCTCACAAATACAAATTCAAATATAAAGTTGGTCAGAATTGAGAGACGGCAACTGCAGGGCATTCCAGCCCAAGTGTGGGCGCCTTCTGAAGCCAAGGCCCTGTGTACCTGCCCTGGTCCCACCTGGATGGAGCCAGGCCTGCTTCCTGCTCACGTGATTTCCTAGTTGCTTCCCTTTATCCTGGTAGAGAGCTTACACTTGTAGTCTCAATCTAGCATCTCCTCTTAAAAAACAGTTTTCTGCCTTCACATCATATTCAGTTTCAGCTGTTGGTTCATTTCTCTGCTCCCCTTTAGACAAAACTTGTTGAAAGAGTCGACACTTGCTGTGTCTATGTCCTCGCCTCCCCTACACCCCCCATCTCCCCAGAGTCTGGCTCACGCCCCCACGTCCCCACTGAACTGCTTCGGCCGTGCGCCCCGTCTCCTCCGGCTTGCCTGATCTTATGGGTATTTCTCACTGGCCTCTATCCCACAGGAGCATTCAGCAGAAGTGACTATTCCCTCGTTTTCTAAATACTCATCTCTCTTAAATTTCAGGATAAATGGGTTTTTTTGTTCCTCACTGGCTGCTGCTTCTCACTTTTCTTAGCTTGATGGCTTTCCTCTGACTTCTCAGTAACAGAGTTCCTCTCCTCTTTTGTTTCCACTTACTCCCTCAGCCGAGACTCCTCAGTCTCCATGCAATTGAGAACCACATCTTCAGATTGCTAGCCTGGACTTCCCCACTCACCTCTGACTGCTCAGTCCCAGGGTCCTAACCGACACCATGATTTAGTCTCTCGGTCACTTTACGTGCCCAAACAAGAACTCCTGACTATGCAGGAACATGTCCCCAACCCCTCAGTGCCCCACCTTCATGTCAGTCAAGTGTCACAGCCATCTTCCTGTCTACTCAAGTAAACACCTAGAATTCACTCTTGATTTTGTTCTTTCCCTCTTATCTCACATTCAGACCATCAGTGACTCTCAATTATCTTATACTGAAAATAAATGTTGACTCAATTCTCAGCTTCCCATCTCCCTTCCTGCACTGCTAGCCCGGGGAGCCATCTTTCACTTAAATATTGTCCTGATGGAAATAGGTCATTCTTTTTCATCTCAGCCACTTAAGTGATCTACATAGAACTTACTGAAAGTTACAATTATACATTTGAATGTTACAGATCAGAAAATCCCATCACCCTAAAAAAAAAGACTGGAGGAGAAAAGGAAACTCGACACTGGGGAGGTTTTATTTTTTTTACTTGCCAAATAAGAGCATTAAAAGTTCAGGTGATCGTGATAATGTGATAATGGTATTACTAACGTTTATTGAGCAATTACTATGTGTCAGGGACTATGCTATATACTTTTTATGGATAGTCACTTTTTTTTATTTTTCAAAGGTTTATTTATTTATTTGAGAGAGAGAGTGTGTGAGCATAAGTGGGAGGAGGGGCAGAGGGAGAGGGAGAGAGAGAATCCCAAGCAGACTCCCCACTGAGTGTGGAGCCTGATGTGGGGCTCAAACTCGTGACTCTGATATCATGACCCGAGCTGAAATCAAGAGTCGGATACTTAACCAACTGAGCCACCCAGGCACCCCTGGATAATCACTTTCTATTCCCACAAAAATGTTATGAGGCAGATAAAATTATTAGCCCCCATTTACAGACAAGAACACTGGGGATCGGAAAGGCAGGTCACTTCACTGAGTTCTCAGTATGGAAAACAATTCTATTTCCACAAGCCTTAAATAGTAAACACACACACAAGAAAGCATGCAGTTTTAGAACTGAAATTTTTAGTGGCATTAGCTTTCTGAGATGCTTATTGCATTGCCCTCATTTTTCTTTCACCAGAGATGAAGAAAAGCCTTGCCATAGGTTGGCATTTGTCCACAGAAGGTGTCCTGGAGCCACTGGTTTAGCCTATAAGTGACACCATACTAGCTAAAGTTGAAGGTCGGCTCTAGAACGTATCACTGGTGATCCCCTAATGAAAAATTACTTAGCCAGCTCACTAACCCTTAATCATCCCAAGTGGTTGACAGCAAATGGCTGCCACGAATACATGTGGAGCTTGGCAGGTCCTTTAAGGATATATTTGGACCTGCTCCAGAGAAGCAGCCTCCAAGGCCCATTGATGGCATCTGTTTGCATAGTCAGCACTTCCTTTTTATGAAACTCAGTGCCCCAGGGTGTCTGGGATTTACTGACACCCATTACTGGTGCCAAGACCAAGCAACAGACACCAATGGCTTCTTTTCCTGCTTCCTGAACCCCAATTCATGAATATGCTCAGAAGTCAAAAATACACTGGCTATTTCCTTAGAACCAGCTGGAAGGTAGAACAGAGGGATAGAACAGGGGTGATCAATACTTTCAGTTTTTGATGCCCCTCAGTAGAATAAATGCCTCTGGTAGGAAATAAATTCCCCCTAGTGATATTTCAGTGAATTACCGGCTGGTACCCATTTATTTGAACCTAGTCTGTATGACTTTCAAATTATATATATTATAAACGTAATACATTTGATCCATCGTAACAGTCGACTTTCTCGCCCAAGTACTTCCACTGGCTCACACTGATCAACCAAGAGAGAGTCAGTGAAGAGTGACTTTAAGCCTCTATGGAGAACAGAGAGCAGTCTCCTCGCCTGGCCTCTCAGTTTAAGGCTAGAGGGCTATGCATGGATATGAGGGCGGTCCCCAGAACATGGGAATAAACATCTGCAGGATGCTGGGGACCAGGGGTTAGCACAGTATGGCCCGCAGGCCAAATCCATCCCACCATCTATTTTTACATGGCTCGTCAGCTAAGAATGGCTTTTGTGTTTTTAAATGCTTGGAAAAAAAGAGAAAGAATATTTTGTGACAAGTGAAAATGATGTGAAATTCAAATTACAGTGTCCATAAATAAAATGTTACTGGACGAGCGCCACCTTCATTTGTTTTCTCATTATCTGTGGCTACTTTCATGCCACAACGGCAGAGCTGAGTAGCTGTGACAGAGACGGAGCAGCAAAGCGTAAGGTATTTACTATTCGGCCCATCACACAAAAAGGACGCCAACTCCTATGTGAAGTAACTCTCAGAAATAAAAAATAGAGGCTACTTGAGCAGAAAGCAAGGTTAACGTGACTTATTTTACTGTAAATATGACTTCAGAAAGGGAAGAAGAAATGGCTTAAGAGGAACAAAATAAAGCAAGTGCTGGTCTATTGAATTCCAAATCTATAACCATAAGTTTTTCAGTGTTTTCACCATAGAAACAGGGCTCACTGTCCCAGTTTAACAAGAATATTATTCCATCATTGGCTTTTTGCGGCTGTTTCCAAATGAAATTTCCACAACTGGTCACACAGCAATGCAGAGCTGCGACCCTCACATTATGCACGGAACCTCAGTTGGTGAACTGATGACTCACACTGGTCACTGAGCCGACACCTGCCAGGCTACACAGCAGAGGCCCTTCTCATCGAAGACAGCAAGCTTGGAGTGCCGATCACATGTTCTAACACCGAAACCAGCGGACAGACCTAGTGAGTTCAACCTACGTAGTTTCAGGGTGAACACTGAAAAATGCCTATAGCTTTGGATAAAAATAAAACATGAGTATACCTTGAGTGTTATTTAATACTAAGCAACTACTCACCACAATTTATTCATAAGACACTCTGAACTAAAACGTTTTTTTCATTAAAAAAAGTAATAAAGAAGAAATAAACTGTCTCCAAATCCAATTCCTACCCGGACCAGCAACGTCCAACATCTCACAGTCAAACGGAGCTATCTAGTGTTTAGCTCATTACCCTGAGTAAACACGAACTGTGCCCCATGAAGAAGTCATGGTGAGGAAACCTTAGAGAACATAATGACTCTTTAGCCGTAGAGATTTCGCCTGTCATAATCTGCTGCCATTAAACCAGAGGGGTAAAAAGATCCATGGGAACAAACCATATTTCCAACACAGAAAGAAGGGATATAATCATGACCTTTCATTTCCCAAGTTGAGATCCCCAGAATACGATGTGTCACAACGGAGTAAGAGGTTCTCTACAGAAACGGTTTCATTTTGAAGAAAGTCTGAAAAATATCAGAATCCAGAGTTTTCCATACTGTAGGACTTTTCAGAGTCTTTCACATGCTAATAAGCGCTGTGACCCTCCAAAGGCGGGTTGTAGCTTTATTGCATTAGCTTGAGTGGGTTTTCCTCAACGCGTAGTCTCCACTCACTGCTCAGGAAACAGTCAGGAAACAAGCACATCGGAAAGCACTGGCTGTCTCGGAGGTCTGTTTCCTTGGCTGTCTTGTTTCTCCCTGACTCTTCCAATCCCGTGGACTGGGGGAAATACAGCCCTCGTAAGTACCCGTTCTTATAAGCCAGTGGAGCTGACGTTGTTTACAACAAATGCTTTAACTAAATGTTAGACCGTCCAAGATGCCTTCATTTTTTAAGAAGCCCATTCTCACTGGAGAAATTTTCCCCATACTTTCCCAATCATTTTAATACAAAATAATTAATAATATAAGACAACGGGACTCAAGATTGAGCGGGGAAAGTCTGAAATTCATTTGCCTCTCCAACTGGGTACAAAAAGCAACACATAGGCATTAAATTAACAAAGGAGACTTTCACAGTCCTTCCTTGCTGCAATCAATTCAGTAACCTGCCATTTCTTCTGGGTTGCAAATCTGAGGTCAATTTTTTCGGCCCAGCAGTTTGAAGGACCCATTGCCTCTGCCACCAAAGAAGATGTAGGAAAACCGGAACCACTCACATATCCTAGGAGACAAGCGTTGCCAAATCAAAGTGGAACACTGAGTTTTCAGCAAGTCCAAAGAATAATGCAATAATTTGGCTCTTTGCAAACTCGGGGCACTGATGAACTTTTCGTAGCAGCTTTTAACCTCAAGCCAGCTTTTCTTGGCTACAGCACTCCAGAAGAAAATTGTCTCTTGGCTTAACTAAGCCAACTTATCACCTCTATATTCTTTGTATATGCTTAGAAACACATACTGTTAACAAGGAGCCAGACCCTCTCCTGTGGCCTAGACCCTGAATTATAAACAAGTGCACCTTCTCCTGTTATTCCAGAGTTTCTTTGCCTAAATCACTTTGAAAACCTCAATGACTGGACTTTTCAAATGTTGATTTTTTTTTAAATAAAACAAGCCAAAAAAAAAAAAAAAAAAAAAAAAAAAGAAAGCCCAAGCAAAACAAAAGCACTGTGTTCAGACAGAAGAAATAAAGCAGATTTAAAGAAAAAATTACAAACATTAATAAGTATCACAAGCCTATTCTTTACTTTCAGAAAACTTATAATGTCTTTTCATATCATTAATTATTTCTCAGAGTATTCATATGGTATCTGGGTATAGGGAAGGGCAATTGTCACTGTGTCTGATCAAATGGGATCAGTTGACTCATCAGCTTTGGGCTTAAATCAGAAAAAGTAAAGTTTATTGATTTTTTTCAGCCTGCTTTTTGCTTTTGCCTTAAATGAAAATACAATCACCCCAGGGGAGGGATGAAAGAGAAACCAGATGAGATTCTGTTTTTTAAGAAGTCATTAGCATGGCTTCTCGTTAAAGAGCTTATAAAAGGTTTTCGCAGAATCCATAAATCTGCCATTCTGTCAGTTCAGTTTCATTGATAGAATTGTGAATGGGTCACATTAACTATGGCATCTACAAGAGCTGCATCTAATCAATTTCGTTTCTTTCGAAGTTGAAGTACAGCAAAGAGCTCATGCTGAGACTCTGCTAGTAGATAATTGTGTAACTAGCATTACTTGGGCGCTTACCTTATTTGAGACACCTCGCTAAGTGTTTCACTTGCCTTGTTTTATTGTAACCTCACAATGACCCAAGGAAGAATGCCCGATTATCATTCGCATTTAATATCGAAAGAAACTGAGGCTTTACAGAGGTTCAGTAACTTCCAGAATAGAAAGGAGTTTCTTTTTGTTTTTGTTTTTCCACATTAATTCACTAGTAAGTATTTAGGTTTGGGGACTTTTTTTTTCATGGTATTTCAAGTCCCCTCAGAACACTTTATAGTTAGTCAGATTGACTCTTGTGTTTGATGATGGGTGATCAGAACATGTCTCCTTTGATTTTTCTTGTAAACACCTAAATCGCTAGTATGTGGTGTGGCTGAGATTTAAACCCATGTATATGTGTTTCTGCTAGCAGAGCCCACGCTTTCACCCACGATGCTAAGCGGTCTTCGGTTACGAAACACAAAACCTAATGAGGTGGAAGACAGTGTAGTGCTTCCTTAAAAAATTAAAGAATTACCATATGACCCAACAATTCCACATCTAAGTATATACCTGAAAGAATTGAAAACGGACTTGAACGGATATTTGTACACCTCTGTTTATAGCAGTATTATTTACAGTAGTCAAAGGTGGAAACAACCAAATGTCCACTGATAAGCAATCAACAAAATGTGATACGTACATGTAATGGAATATTACTCAGCCACAAAAAGGAATGGAATTCTGATAAATGCTATAATACGGATAAACCTTGGAAGCATTATGCTACGTGATATAAGCCAGACAGAAAAGGACAAATATTACATGATCCCAATTATATAAGGTACCTGGAATAGTCAGATTCATAGAGTCATAAAGTAGAAAGATGGTTGCCAAAGACTGGGGCGGCAGGGGGTCAGGCGAGAGGGGAAGGGGAGTTACTGTGTGATGGGTACCAGATTTCAGTTTGGGAAGATGAAAAAATTCTAGAGACAGACGATGCTGATAGTTGCCCAAAATGCAAATATACTTCATGCCACTGAACTATAAGTACACTTAAAAATGGTTAAAATGGTACATTTTATTATGCATATTTTATCAAAAGAAGTTAGGACTGAGATTTGCACTAAAATGTGAACGGTAGGCCACAAAACAAAACTAGTATAATTCGCGATCTACTTTGTAAAAGATAACAGTAACCAGATACGCAGATCTTATTCCACTCAATGGCACTATAAATCTTCTACTCTGTCTTCATCAGACGAAGATCACCATGAAGAGCTAATAGGATGAGTCCTTCAAGTTCACTACCAGATGCAACAACATGAAATACAAAGCATCAGGATGAATTCCAGCAAGAACAGCTTATTTTACTGGACATCCGGTCACACCTTATCCCTTAATCACCTTCAAAGTGAATCAAAGCACTCTTCCGGGAGAAATCTTGAAATATTATTTGGGAAATCTGGTTCAAATTTTCTTCTTCAATTTACATACTGGGAACAGCAAACACTTTGAAGGAAATATTAAACACTTTTTCGTCGTGTATTGGGATTCTTTTCAGCAATATTTTTAAAATAATTGAATTGGCTCATTTAAGTGCCCTAGATTCTGGCCCAGTTTGATTATTTATATAAAAATGAGATAGAAAATGATGTAGGCATTAATGTTCTTTGATTAGTCAGTGCTTTTTGTTGTTGTTTCTGTTTCTTGGTCAGAAGCTTTATAGCAGTCCAATAAAATTTCCCTTGTGCTCAATCGAGAGCTATGAATGGAGTCAAATCAACTTTGTAGGATGTACTGATAAAAAATATGCTCAGAATGTCATACTTTCCCTCCCCAAATTCAGTGATCTTATAAACAAGTGAATATGGCAATGAAGTGTAGTCCCTTTTCGTAATATACAAACTCATATCCATGAGAATGGTAAGAACTGCTCATTTCTGATTTTGTCGTTATTAGGACTTTGGACTTGGGTGTCCTTACTTGAACTGTTCTTCTCATGTCATTGCATGAATGGCTTCGTCTCATCTTTCAGGCTTCACCTCAGATGTCACCTCTTCAGAAAGGCCAAGCCTGACCACACTCTATCTCAGAGGGTCTCTCCACCATCACCCTGTCCCTCTCCATAAGATCCCTGAGTCATTCCCTGGGTGGCACTTTAACATTGTCTCAAGTTGTCTGGTTTAGGTATCTGTTTACTTGTTCATTGTTGGCCTTCCCCCATCAGAACATGAGCTCCACCCGGGCAGACAGGGCCAACCTGTTTCCAGCTCTCTTCCTCCTGTCCAGCAGTTGGTGGATTTGCCCTCCTACTTCTGCCTCGCAACTGTGTGTGGAGACGGACTCAGAGCTTTACCCCTGGGGGGGGCACAGACGTACCGCTGTGCTCATCTCTTCTCTTTATGGGCGCTGTGGTAGGCTCATCTCACCGGGCTGGGAGATGGACAGTGAAAAGGTGGTGACCAGAAGGGGTTACAAAGGACTTGTGGGGTGTCTGGGTGGCTCAGTTGGTTGGGTGTCCGACTCTTGGTTTTGGCTCAGGTCATGACCTTAAGGTCATGAGATCGAGCCCTGCATTGGGCTCCATGCTCAGGGGGGAGTCTGCTTGAGATTCTCTCCCTCTGCCCACCCCCCCCCGCCACCCCGCCATCCATGTTTTTTCTCTCTCTCAGATAAATAAATAAATTTTATACAATAAAAAAAGAAGGACCTGTTTGCTCCTCAGGCCTAATTTTACTCCAATTTAATTACTCCAGAGTCCCCCAAAGGTACTCATAAAGTGGTACCTTCTTTTCCATTTGCCTCAATACTTTGGATCTCTAGATTTCTTGGGCACCCCATGAGAAGAAAGGCTGGCTGAACTAAGGAAAATTCAGACAGCTCTGTAGTTTCTCATTATAATGCTATCCTAATACCTTAAAATGACATATCCCTCCCAAGCTACAAATGTGAATCTGGCCTCTCCTGCTCTCTTCTCTGTGGCCTCGCGCTCAGCATTAGCTCTGAATGCCCAGGGAGCACAGCGAACCAAACAAAGGAAATCCAAGCCTACTCGTCTGTTCATTTTGGAGATGGAAAAATCAAGTAACATCACTGGTCTTTAGATCTTTGCCTTTACTACTGGATAAAGCCAAGCCAGGCGACAGAAATAAGAGTGGGAAAAAGGTTCACTAAGACCATTTTCTAGATGTGTAATTCAGAGTTCCCATGCAATGCTTTGTACGGGTAATAACGAGGCACCTTTGAATCGACAGTGAATGACTGGGGACAGGGCACCCTGAGCAGTCAGACACTTGTGTTTAAAAAACTCCGTCCAAAGAACCAAAACCTGAGGTTGCAGCAAGCTCTCCCCTTCTTTTGTCAGAACTTATTTTTAGAAAGTTCATGGCCACATTAAGATAAGAAACTAAATTTCCCAGCTCCTTTGTAACTGGGAATGGGCGTGTCGGACGGAGTGCTAAGCAGCGAACAGGTGAGACGCTTCAAGGGGCGTGGGCTCAGTCTCCCCGCTTGACCCCTTCCCTGGGGCTGGAATGCCAATGATGTGTGGGGAGTGTCGGACGGTGAGAGGGACCCTCTAGGGAGAGGAAGAGAAGGGAAGAAGCAGGCTCGCTGGAGCCGCCCCCTGGAGCCACACACTGCCAGCAGGACTCTGCCTGCTTTATTACGTGGGAAAGAAAAACACGGCCTTCTTGTTAAGCCACCATTATTTGCAGTTTCTGTTTCCGCATATTCACTTCCTAACACAATGGACTTTCCTTGCTGGTTTAGATGCTGCTTCACAATGTTTGCAAAGTGGCTTAGGATCTCAAAACTAAACGTACTGAGTTGAAAACAACCTTCCAAAGGGCGTTGGGTGGCTCAGTCCGTTAAGCATCTGAGTCTTGGTTCTGGCTCAGGTCGTGATCTCAGGGCCGTGGGATTGAGCCCTGTGTCAGCTTCTGTGCTCACTGCAGAGTCAGCTTGGGATTCTCTCCCTTTCTCTCCCTCTCCTCATGAATGTGCATGCTCTCTAATAAATAAATAAAAGCTTAAAAAAAAAAAAAAAGAACACAACCTTCAAGGTTACCCTACCTTCTTACTTAGTTGAGGAAATTGAAGATAGAGTCAATCAACTTCTTGAGCCCCACAGGTAGCTTGGAGTAGGAATAGCGCTCAGAACTCCTGAATTTCAGTTCATTGCTCTTTTCCTTTGTGGTCTAATCAGCAGAACTCCCTCTCTCTGAGAGGCCTGGACAACTTACTAGCTGGGACTGGGACTGCCGTTTTTCTAGCCGACCTATAAGTAGCTGCCCCCATGAGTCTACTGACAGGGCTGCTCTGGCTTCCACTCCAGGAAGGAAGAGTGATGTGGGGTGGCACATGTCCTCTTCTGACTCGCCTCACTGAGGGACGGTGAGCGAATCAGGAAAACCCTTGCTTTTCTTTCTTTTCTTGCCGAGCCTGACCTCGAAAGTTTCCCTTTCCTCCAATAATACTGACTCATTTTCCTATGAGCTAGCAGTGTGAAATTTGTCTAGGACCTCGAAGCATGCCAGTTAGAAGCTCAGAGCGCCCCGACTTGCAGGACTCCACTCCATAATATAATGAGTATTGATTCTCATTTAGACACAATTTGGTAATATAAGAAATCTTCTGTAACCACTAGCAGTAGGGGTAAATTCAGCTGTCAGGGAAACAGCACAGAGAGCAACAAATCATTTCATTTCAAGGTCTTCTATCCACCAGGTGCCCATCCACAGCTCCCTTTGGACAAAGGGTATTGGTATAGCCGTAATTAAGAGAACTGCCCAAGGTCTCATGGAGAGTGGAAGGAAAAGCCAGCTATCAGCATATGAGATCTTCGGCTCACTCTTGCAGTTCTTTTTTTTTTTTTTTTTTTTTTTAAGTCTTAGACTATGATTTACTTATGAAACAAGGTATTTATATTTGAATTCTGCCAAATTCTATACTTCATATACAGTTATCACATGTTTCTTACCATCCTCATTTTCATCAAACACTGGTGGTTTGCTTGAGGTGTTGGCTCCCATGGTCACGTCTACCCAGACCCAGATCCTCCAGTTAAACTCTCCAGGCAGAAACATTCATCTTCACTCAAAAGAGATCTGGAAGCCTTAGCTCGATACCTGGGAGAGGAAGAGAAATGGCATCCTTACAATACGGTGTGCTCTAGGGACCCTGAGCCAGAACCGTGGCTGCAATGTTAGCGTCTTCGGCACCCCTAGAGCAGAATTTCTTGTGATTGAAAATGACAATTTCATTAGTCACAGAGAACATCAGGCGTCTGGGAGAACCCTGCACGTGGCCCCATGGGGAGTGGTATGAGGCTTATGAAGAAGGAAGAGAGCTAAATATTTCTCTAAGTATGAAAACAAGTTTAAAATCCGGTCAACCATGTTTTATTTAACAAGTACATAATAAAATATTTTGTTGTGACTCCATATTTTTAAGAAAATATATTTGTCTAAAAATGTGTTTTTGATGTTTGACCAACAACTTTCTTATTTTTGTGGTCATAAAAATACATTTCCCACCTCGTTCTTCCTATCCTGGAAGGTACTAGAATGTAAAAAGAACAAGGTCTGAATTTGGGCTTTACCACACCAGCATATTGCTAAATTTCACTAAACATGTTTCTTTTTTTTTTTTTCCCCTCTCCCTGAACTTGAAGATAAAGATGGTCCACTCCTCAAAGGCAATTTGAATGTGATTTGAGACAATTCGTAAAAGAATTTTCACAGCATAAGTGGTCCATGATTGTTGGCCACCCTAAAGCTCAAACAAGGGATGTACATAAGAGCTAAAACCCCTGAAAAAATGTACGTTTATGGCTTTGTTCATTTTGAAGACTTTCCCTGAAATTGGTCAGGAGAGGCGGCACCCAGAATTCTGGTTCTAAAACTGACACTAACAATGGCTTTGGGCCAGTTGCTTGACCCCTCGTCTCTAAGATGGCAGAGACCACAGTGCCTTTCTCAGGAATCATAGGCTCCCATGCCTTATTTGAGTCAAGCAGAAATGCAGGTGCACTCACTGGACCAGGTGGAAGACGTCAGTGCCTTGTGGGGACCCTTGTGGCCTGGAGAATCCAGGCTCCATCTAAAAGAAGTCACTGCTCTCAGATCTAAAAGGTTGTCGCCAAGTGGAAACATGGGCCCAGGGGCCAGATCTTCAGATCTGATAAAAAAGGGGTAAAGATCCAGATTTGATACAAAACAATATTTAAAAATTCATTTCAGCTATATGGCCTGAGCAAATCTTATGCATGGGACAAATACAGCTTGTGGGATGCAGTTAATGAGATAATGTCTGTAAGCAATTAGCACAATGCCTGGCACATAATTTGCAAAGAACAGAATACTATTTTTAATAGTAGCTGTATTTCCTTTTATTTTACTTTTTTTTGACATCTATTCATTGATTTCCTCTTGGACTTTTTACACATGACGAAAATACAGATTAGAGATAGAATCGAAGAAAGCGTTCCAGGCAAACCTGGGGGAAGGATGAGTTATTGAAAAAGAACTTGAGAAGCTCCTAGGCAAGTCCAGAAGAAAAGCTCATTTTCCCATTAGGAAAATGTAAGTAAAGCCTGCATTTGGAAGGCGGACTCATTAAGGAAATGCTACTTTTCATACTAAAAGCCAACTGTTGGCAAAGTGCCGTATGGATTTTAAAAAGAATCATTAAATGGAGAGCAAAGAAAGAGTCAGCAATTAGGAAGCAACCAATTAAATGGTATGGGGGAGGGGCAGGTGGTAACAGGTGGCTGGAATAACCCTGGGGGGATTATTGACATCAGGAGGACAGAAAGACCTCAACTCTACATGCTCGCTAAAAAAACAAAGGGCTTTTAATTTTAGTACAAAAGGGGGTGAGGAAGAAGCAAGTGGGATGCCCTTAGTGTTTCTTGTGGGCCAGGGTGAAGCGAATGGGGTGCTCTTTGTGTTTTATTATTGTATTTAGAGCCCAGAATAAGTGGGGAATAGTGGGAGGGCTGAACCACAGATCACA
Source organism: Ursus maritimus (assembly GCF_017311325.1). NCBI lineage: Eukaryota > Metazoa > Chordata > Mammalia > Carnivora > Ursidae > Ursus > Ursus maritimus. The sequence continues at coordinate 47,695,075 of NW_024426663.1, forward strand.
CTGGAGAGGATTGGTCCTAAAGAGAACATTGATTTTAACGAGTTGAGATTTTTAACACTGTAGACCGGGATCACATTCTCTTTTACTTTGTGCGTAAAACCCCAGGACACATCATTTTCACACCACGCCCCAATCCTGCCATTCTTGTATTTTCTTCTCTCCTCAAGCTTTTCTCAAGCATTAACCTTGCAAGTTGTCAAGACAGAGAAAAAGAAATATTATCACAATTTGCCACATTTCTGAGTTCCATCCGGATGTGCAGACAATTTTATTCCTCAAAGATCCAGTGATTTTTAGGGGGAAGGAAATATGTCAACAGGAAAACCACTTTTGTGTCTGTTTGGGGAAAGGGGAGGTGGCTGTGATGGCTTCCAAATTAGGTAATTTTCCCTCATATCCAGAAAGAAAGAAACCATCTCTGGCAGGAAAATGGAGACACATCTTTCCCATTCTGCCGCATCGGGCCCAGAAGAGCTACAGGACTCTCATCTGCCAAACCCACACCCGTCCTGATCTCCTGGCACTAAGTCTGCAGGGGACATGGGCATCATCCGAAGACGTCTAGATGACAGTGACCACCCATACAAACCAACATCCTAAACACGGAAAATCTAAGAGAGAAAGAAATGTGTCTTATAAGGACACAGAAAATTTTTAGATTTTGCCCTGAGCTGGCCAGTTACCAGATTATTCATGCAGGCTCATTCTCTCATGCCAACATTTGACCTTTGGCCTACACTTTTGGGGGGCTGCCAACAGGTGAGCTTTTCTAAGCAGCTAAGGCCACTTAGGTAAGAGGTGTCGTCTTTCAGAATTGAAGAACCTATGCTGTGATGTGAGAAAGTTGCTACTTTGATGGAACTGTTGGGTTCCATGCCACAGCTTGTGCAGAGAGCTTAGTTTGCACGTGAAACACAGAGTTTCTTAAACCAAGAAACACACAGAAACATGGCAGGAAAGAAAATGTCATGAAAAACACCACTTTGTTACATTGGTTGTAATTCATCCACCCTGCTTCGTCATTTTTATTCACTAAAAATTACAGGTAAATATCATTTCCCCCTGAACCTTCCTGCCAAATTAGTTCCTTTCACACTTCCCAAAGACAGACATAATCACGAACCTAGTGTATGTTTTACAGTCTCCTTTCTATGATTTTACAACATGACGTGTGTTTTAAAATAAGTCATCTAAACGACATGGACGAGTAGGGACACTTTGCGACTTACGGTGATCATTCACATGACACCTCTCTGTTCTAGCCATGCTGGTCTCTGGGGCTCTGATTTCTGCTTTTTAAGCGCCGTGTAGCAGTCCATGGTGCGAATACACCACGTTTTATTTTTCTGTGTAAAAATGTTCAGATCCTTAGGGCTTGGGGCAAACATCCTTGTGGAGATGAGACCAACCATCACAGGCAGTTTCTGCTGGTTTAGAAGCTGGGTAAGAGCAACAGTCCGAAACACCTTGCGCGCTTACCTCCACCCGGCAAATATTTATTGAAGTCTGTTTGGGTCTGGATCTGAGTCCATGAGAGGCTGACGGACACGGTCGGGGTTCACAGTAACTAGGGAGCTGGGCTCGACCCCAGCCCTATCTGGTTGTGGTGGGTTGTCCTGATCGCCTGCCTTTGTCTTATTTCTCTTCCCCTCTAACTTCCTAGTTTCCCAGCAGTGCCCTGAACATGCAGGTTTATTTAAAAGAAATAAAAATCTAGACCACCACTCACCTAGATCTTGGTTCTCTCTCTTCTCTCCTTCAAGAAGATCGGACTGGGGCTCCCCCCCTCCCCCCAGGGCACCGGGGTTAGCAGAGGGACTCCCTGAGCCGAGGAGAGAGCAAGGAAAAGGCGCCTACCTGTCTGGGCGCGGCGGCTGCGGGCGGCTGTGGGCGGCTGTGGGCGCCGGGCTGCTTGGGGCTGGCCCGGGCGGGCGGCACCTGCGGCTGCTGGGGCTCGGAGCACCGCCGGAGCGCGCAGCTCCTCCGGGAGGGGCCGGGAGCTGGGAGTGGCCAGCCAGCGGGCGTCCCCTGCCGCTGTCCGCCCCAGAAACCGCCGGGCAGTCGCCTGGGAGAGCGACAGTCCCCTGGGGTCAGTGCGTCGCCGGGGGAGGGCGAGACGGGGGACAGCGCCGTGGGCGCGGCTCCGAGCCGGTGGCGGGGATCCCGGGGCGCTTTGGCACGGTCCTGAGCCGCCGCACGCGGAGCGCGCCCCAACTTCTCAGACCCAGGCCCGGCTCGCCTGAAGTGACCCTCTTCGCCTCCGAGACACCCCGGCAGCGCTGCCGAGGACGGGGGTCCTGGGAGTGGTGGTACTGGCCTGCCGACGGGGGTGGGGGAAAGGCGATTTCCTGTAAGACGAACTCAGGTATTGCGGGAAAACCAAGAGAGGATTGAGAATCGCATAGGACCCGACGGGAAGGATCTTTTGTTTCTGGTCGGTGATCTGGTCTAGCTGATTTCCTCGTTTGACTGCTGGGAAAACTGAGGCATGGCCAAGGAAAATACTCGCCAAGTGTAACGTACAGTGAATAGAACTTTTTCCAGACCTAGGTCTCCTGCTCCCAGCCCCCCTCCACCCGTTTTTTTCCGCGCACCTTTGTCACCCTCGACCTCTGCGTGTGGAGGTGGGGGCAGGAGACGGGGCACAGACACGAAGGCAATCCCACTGGAACTTTCTATGTTCTGTTGCTGCTCTCTCTGTACTTCCCCTTTGTAATAATCAACACGGTCGAAATAACTTTTTATTGTTTTCCCACTAACTCAGTTGTCACACATGCATAAGACACCAGGGAATTGGCACTTGGTTGCTTTCCGTCACGGCGAGGGTGTGGATCGTGGGCACTTGTGGAGCAGGGCAGAAATGGAGGGTGTAGGTCTAGGCTGGGGGTGGGCTGGGGACAGCTTCTCTTCAGCTCCAGCCTTTCCCTGCCATGTGGAAATGCCAGCTCAGTGTTGCCAAATATTCAGATTTTAAAAGAGAAGCTAGCAACGAGAACTTCTGTGTGAAATCGCCCATTATTTAAAAACATTGGCAAGTTTAGAAAATGTTAAACACTGTGTTGGTCAAACAAAATGCATCTGTGGCTGAAATGTCTTTTCCAGACTCCCGTTTTGGTCTGTCTAGTTGTAGCACCGCACAGAGCGCAGGAAGCATATTGGCTTTGTTCACCGATTTGAGGAGCGGCTCCTAGAATGGTGTCTGCTGCATCTTAAAATATCTGCTGAAATTTTTGAGCAAGTCAGTGGTCACCTTATGGTCAAGAGCCCCATAATTTACTCATGAAACAAAGATTTCAGAGTCACTCTGGTACCCTATTATCAGCCAGCCCCTTTTCTCTTCTTGCTCTTCTCTCAGCCATGGGCTACATTCCACTGTAGTCCTTTGAAACTTGGAGTAACCTTGAACTTCAACAAACCTACTCTCTCATTTGCATTTGGGGTCTTGAGGAAGGGATTTGCCCAAAGCTGCACAGTGAGCTGGTGGCAGAGCCAGGTGGAAATTTACTTTATGTTGTCAATACCCTATGAAGAACCTGTCTGAGAGAGCAACAGATGCGTTAAATGAACATTTAATGTGGAATTGGAGCCAAGTTCTGAAAGAGGGCAACCAAATTCAGAAAGAAAAAAAAAATTCTTAGGGAATTCATTTTTTGGAGAGGGTATTCTTTTTAAGGCAAAAATCAGGCACCCAGCTGAAAATACATTGTTTCTGTGTAACGTCTGGTAGTTTACCAAACACTTAAGTTACCTTCACGGCGTGGAGATTGCCTACAGATTTGCTGGACCGGTATTATTACCTCTTCCCGGGATGATGATAACCATTTTATCACCGGGAAAACTAAAATTGCAAGAAAGCTGGCCGATGCTAGAACTGAAGACTACAGAAGCCTCTTCATTTTCATGTCCTGGTTAGTAAAAAGGGCTTCGGAGTCAGGCAGTCTTTTATCCAAAAGCCAACTCCACCACTTAATATTTCTGAGATATTAGACAAGTCACTTAAAGGCCCTGAGCCTCAGTTTTCCAATTTCAGTAGAGCGGATGATGGGCATTCATACCAGCTATGATTGGTGGAGATGAGATAATGAGATAATGTATACATTAATGCAAGGAACATGGTGTGAGCAGAGAGGAAGCCTTTAGAGACTGGTAACTGTTAAGATTGTCATTTTAGTTAGCAGGCTAACAGGTTCTGCCCCAGTACTTCTCAGATCTGTTCTATAAATCTTACTTCTGTTAGAGCAATCACTTTTGCTTAAAATAAAACGAATCAGTCCTAATGTATCTAGTCAGGTAAAGCTTGGCGTACCATAGGTTTTATGGGAAAATAGTGATTTTCATTTCTGTCTCACATGCAATCTATCACATGCGGACCTGTTTCAAAGAGCTATTGTTCACCCTTTATTTATTCAGTTGTTTATTCTCTCTTGCCAGTGTTCTATCTCAAACCTAGCTGTTGGAGACCCTGAGGAGGCTGCCACACAGTTACTTGGGAGACAAAGCGGGCCAGATACTTCTGACAATCTCTGGAGCCCCCCAGTGGAGAGGAGAACGAAGGGAAAAATAAACCAGGGAGCAAGTGTCCAAGTAGATAACCAGAATTAAAAATATATATCATGGCTCAGCACAGAAGTGTTAATACTATACCATTCCAGCCATGTCCATTCTTGGCTTGAAGTTGTCCCCTGGGTTCCATGCATTTAGAATAAAGTGACGCTATTTGCTCCAGCAGGCGAGGCCTTCTGCTGTCTATTCCCCCCCAGTTTGTCCAGCTTCATCTAGAATCACTGTTCCTTTGCTCACTCCGGTCTAGCTACCCTGGTCTTGTGCTCTTTGAAGACTATACCGAGCCTGTCCACACGCCAGGACATCTGAATGAGCCTTCCTTCTGCATGGACGTGGCCCTGGGCTCCTCACCGTTCAGCTGCCAGCTCACAGTGCTTTACCTTGGGCAGAACATCCCTCAACTCCTCACCTCACTTTGTTTCCCTGCCCCCACTTCTCCCCTTCGCCCCCACACACTCTGTTTCTTCCAGCTCATCATTCACCACTCGCCATGAGCTGGAACTACTTTGCTTTTGTAATTTCTTTGTTACATTTCGCCCGTTGAACGCAGGCTCCGTGAAGGCAGGAATGGCATCTGTTTTACCCACCGTGATAGATATAACGCAGTGTTGAACCAGTGTTCAGTGCATAGCAAGTGTTTAATCAAATTAATGTTTCTCTGTTTCTATCATTCTTTGCATTGCTTAGGGCAGGAGGGAAATACAAGGGAGACATACCTCAAAGCAACAAACATTCCTGTGACATAAACGGGCCTTTACTGGGCTGATTAGAGGGTACAAAGACAGGTGAGAAAGGATGGCTGGACATGGGGATTTGGTGGTTTGGGTGGAAGCATGGCTATAGCCTGAGGTTGTTGGATGCCCAAATGGGAGCCATTGGAGAGTGTTGGCTGACTCCGTTAGCTCTGCAGGAAGGCACCAGAAACTTCAGTAACGTTTGTTCTGTGTATTGAAGGATGAATGGGGGGTCATTAGTTAGAGAGTGAGGCAGTCCACATCTGGAGACTAGAGACATACAAAAACATAGTATTTGGGGGGAAATGTCAAGTTCAGTAGGACTGGAGCATGAGGAGGTAATGGGAGTGAGAGAGGATGGGGAGAAAGATCTGAAGAACGAGCTACGCCATGGAAAGTAGCTCGAAGTTTAAACATGATGGCAGTGGGAAGCCCTCAGCTGTGTTAGGCATGGAAGTGAACCTCATTAGAGCTGAAGACTGCTCTATCCTCTTCATATAAGACAAACCTTTATTTTCTCTCAGTCTGAGACGCAAATTATTAGATTACTAAAAAGATGGGTTCTCTCTTGTGACAAGAACACTCTTCTTAGTTATAAAAGTAAATAATCAGATCCGAATACAGTGTCTCATATTCAGTCCAAATCTTTGTCGAATTCAAGTCAATGTCGGGTTTTACCTGGTTTGTCCACTTGTACCCACACAGTCACTTCCCTGCGTGCCGTAGCCGCGTCAAGCTCTCTTCTAGATTTTATCTTTAGAAAGACCCCTCTTTTGTTTTTTAGTTTCATTGGATGACTGATGTTTACAGTTTCTAAACTGCCTTTACAAATTCTTCCAGTCAAGTTCATGATTTCTTTAATAACCCATTCCTGCAGTGTTTGTCCTTTGTCTACAGTGGGGATGGCACCACGCCAGGAGACACAGAGGTAAATAAACTCAGCCCCACTCTCGAGGCGCAGGTGTTCTCGCCCATGCACAGTACGTAGCACACTGTCTTCACCACTCAGCCTGTGCGCGTGACATAGTTTAACTGTGAGCAAAACACACTAAGATGTAATGGGAACCTTCAATTTCTGGTGTTCAAAGTAAAGGATAGACTTAGTATCAAATTACTTCCTTTTAACACGCTCACTAGAAAATAATTAACTGAGAAAGGGAGAAAAAATGGGTACAAGTTAAATCACAGAAGAGATGAACATTTATGGCTCCCACTGTGTATACACAGCCACACGCTAATTTATTCCACAACGTTCATTGAGGTGTGAATAATACAATCACTCTCCAGGAAACGTGCACAGTGGAACATTGTCATTGAGAAAAATATTGTCAGTGTCAGACAGACCTGAGTTTGTTTCCTGAGTCCACCACCTAGAGCTTCATGCCCTTGGGCAAGTTATTTAGACTCTGAGAGTTTTTGTTTCTTGGTCAGTACAATAGGGATGCTGTTGTTGTTGTTGTTGTTGTTACACCGAGTGTCTCTCTTTTGTAGAAAAAAGTGTGAAAGCTCCCTTATCAGCACTGACTCTTGACAGATCACTGCTGCCAGACACGGTTACAATGGAGAACAAGATAGATACTTATTTTGAGGAGCTGGTCCTGCTAAAGATTCAGGCAAGTTAGCTGGCAATTTGGTGAGACGGCATGAGATCAGAAGTTAGGAGGCTCCATGAGCACATAAATGAAGTACATGGTGTCGTCTAGGGGTGTTAACAAAATGCCACAGAAGAACAATATCCAAGCTCAATCTTGAAGGTAGAGCACGAGTTAGTCGTGCAAAGGAAAGGGGAAGAGAGTGTTCCAGCTTGAGGGAACAGCCTGTGCAAAGGAAGAGAGCGCTGGTTGTACTCAAGGAAACCAAGGAGCTTTGGTGTGGCAGGTTGTGTAAGATGAAGGCAGTATGTATACACAGAGAAAACAGTAAGTGCCATAACCTGGATGCGACGGAGGCAATGCCATTTTATATCATCTGTATGACAAACCCATAAATTACGTAGTTTTGTCTTCTGTTTTCAGAACAGAAAGCAGAATCTCAAATGATTTAGGTAAGCTTCCCAAACTTCCAGCTCACGTTTACTACAAAGTCAGTATCCTTTTCATTAAACTATAGGCTCTCTCTCTCTAGGTGTGTATATATATGTGAAACTTTTTAAAAAGATTTTATTTATTCTAGAGAGAGAGTGTGTGTGTGTGTGTGTGTGTGTGTGTGTGTGTGTGTGTGTGGAGGAAGGAGCAGGGGGAGAGGGACAAGCAGACTCTGCACTGAGCACGGAGCCCTATTCCGGGGTGGGGTGGGGGGCTGGATCTCAGGGCCCTGAGGTCACGACCTGAGCTAAAATAAGAGTTGGATGCTGAACCCACTGAGCCACCCAGGCGCCTCTTTGTGTTGCAACTTTAATCCCTTCTATATCATAATGATTTAAAATACAACTTGATATATAAAGAAAGGACATTCCCATAAAGTTGTTTTAAAGCCAAAAGTTTTAAACCTGGCTTATCTGATACCAACTCCTCAGATTATTTGAGCAAACCATCTGTGAATGACAGCTCAAAATATACAAATGATTTAATGTCTTCAACAGTTTCTGTGTATCATAAAAAAAGAAATCAGACATTCACATCTTGACTTTGTTCTCTGCATGGGAAGTTTACACCTTACCCTTATGAGGGATCCGATAAAGTTGTGGCAGGGAGGGGAAGGAGTGATCTTATTCACCTATAAACAATATAATTGGATCCCAGCTCAGGCACACACACACACACACACACACACACACACACACACACACTAGCATATCCAAGAGCGTGTCGTAGGAGCCCGCGGTAGACTTGATATTTACTGAGGAAACAGAGCAAACTAACAAGTGCTTATCTGTCAATTCCCCTCTCCTTCCTGTCTGTTAGTGCTTCTCTACTAGGGGTGTCTTTTCAATGAGCTGCCCTTACATGTGACCCGGAAGTAAAGGGAAGGATATGAAGTTGTGCTCTAACAATGGAAAATATGTCTAATGAAATTATATTTCTTTTTTTAATTGCCTAGGGAGGTGTTTAAAAATTCATAGTTGTATAAATATACTTTTTCACGTATAGGATGAATGTTCAGTTTCATTGGATTAATGTGTGTATTTTGCCCTGGAATCTTGTACCTGAATTTGCAGAGTTTTCGGGATAGAGTTTTTTCCCTTAGGGGATTGACCTTTTTAGACACAAATTGTTTCTCCATCTAGCCTATCCACACTGTAATTAGAGATTTTTCTCCTAGGATTTTGTGAGTTTTTCTATGTTTGGAGGCTGTTTCACTGAGAAGTGTAGAAAAGGCAAATGTGAAACAATCCAGGATACCAGTCATAGTAGGAAATTAGGAGATATCTTTAAGTGTCAATGAAATTGAGGGTAAAATACCGTCCTTTATGCGTCTCAAAGCATTTCCTGTCCTTTACGCCTCTCCATTCAGGGCACATCCAAGAGAGGGGCTGTGGTCCTCCATAGGGGCCTGTTTCGGTTTTCTACAGTTCTGTTTAATTCATCATTTAGTACATTCCTGGGAGTGACAACATTAAACTATAAAAGAGTAATAGAAGAAAGAGAAATGGTGCGTTTTGCTTTTTTTAGATCCCAAAGTAGGCCAAACCTTCTGTACATTAGTTGTATTCATGAGGCATCACTTCCGAATCTGAATTTTGCTCTGCAGTCTGTCTGGTCTATTGTTGGTATATGCGGTCCCTTCAGATACGCTTCATCTTTATTGCAGGATGCCCATCCTGCGGGGAGTGCTCTTTTTCGTTTGGCTTCTATAGAGAATGGCTCAGGACATAGGGGGTGGTCGTAAAGATCCAGCAGCTTGAAAGGAGCCTTTAGAGTATCTTGAAGTTGAATTACTAAAGCAATTTGAGTCTCTTTGTCATAATCAAAGAGGTCTCTTTTCAAAAACTGTCTGTAAATTGTTCAGATCAGCATGACACAGTGCACAATGACTTAAGAAAATTTCAAGGGTGAAACAGTGTATCCTAATGTACTTACAGTCCACATGATTTTAGTGAAAATCCTTGCTTGTGTCTCTCTTGCTCTAAGTAGTCAATAATTAAAAATGAGAGGAGGAGGAGGAATAATAATAATAATATACTGGAAAAGAAGAACAATAGATTAAACCTACCAATAATAATAACAGATATTTATTTAGTGTTTTCTATTTGCCAGGCACGGAGCCCAACACTTTATTTTTACCCTCTCATTCAGTGCTTAAAAATACCAATTTTCAGCCCAGGAGAGTGGGCCTTAAGGAGATAGAGTCACAGTATCGAAGCCCAAGTACTCTGGCGTCAAGGTCTGGGCCTTTGGCCACAACACGGTTCTTCCCCCTGTGTGACATTCACAAATCTGGAATTAGAATGGTGGAGTTCATCTGTCATCTGACACACTCCCTGGGGTTAGGACTGCACCTGTGAAGGTGTCATTATCTCATCCCTGGGACTGGACTTGCCTCGTGTTAGAGATAGGACGGGTAGTTTCCGTGCTTCTATCCAGTGCTGCTGTTCCATGACCGTGGGAGCTGTCGTATGACGTATGGTAAGGGTGACCAACCATCTCTGTGTGTCCAGAGTTGAAAGGGTTCCTGAGATGGGGACTTTCAGTGCTAACATGGGGACAGTCCGAGGCAAACCTCTTCCACCCATGGAGAGTTAGATAAACTTTCACCTATTACAATACCCAATACATTGACCTCATTGTTCTGGGCATTTTTGGAGAGTTCTTTGAATTCCTTTGACTGGGGCTTTCTGTTTCTTAGATAAACTTGAAGAACTAGAGCATAGGGTAGATTATTTGAAGGGACCTGGGCGTGCTTTTCCCTCCCTGTGCATGTTATGCTTGACATAATATGTTGGGAGAGTTTCACCTACCCTTCCTTTCTCGGCAAAATCGTGGGCTAGTTCGTTTTGTCAAATTCGTCTCTGCACCAATATTTGCAGAATGCATGCTGACAAGATTACAGCAGTTGTAATCCATTTGAAATTACCTCCCCTAATTGAAGGGAATGATTATGTAATAAAGGTAACCTTTTTATTGAACACCTACTTGCGAAAAGGCACTTTACATACACTAACTGACTGTTGACAGCAGGGACTCTGGGTAGCCATTATTATCTACACTTTAAGGATAAGGAACCTGAACTATTTCCATGAATCTGGGTAGTTTACGCAATAAGAAAGAACATTTCGATGAATTTCAGCACATAACAAAATGTCATGTGAAATGACAAATTTAAATAATATAAACTATAAAATGCATCTGTTTATGTCCAGCATATAATATTAGAAAATCCTTAACTCTAAGTAAAAACAATAGGTGCAAATCTTATTTTTTTTAAATGTAATGACTAATTAGTATTGACACTGTTTTCACAACATCTGAACAAAACCACAAAATTATGGGAATATTGCTAACATTTATTGTATGCTTACTCTGTGGGTTTAATCCTTACAGAGACCTGTGGGTGAATAATTTCTCCCATGGTACTAATACAGAATCTAAAGTTCAGCTGGATTAAATTTTATGTCACTAAGAACCATGCGAGACAGTTTTAGAGACCATATTGGAAACGTGGTCAATCCGATGCGACTTGGATATGATATGCAGTACTTATGAGTTTGAAAACTGCCTGGATTATCACTTCCATCTCCGTACGTTTATTTGAGTATTATGGTAAATATGATCTCTATTTCCAACTTCTGTCTATCAGAAAGCCATCTTTCTTCCACCCATGGAGAGTTAGATAAACTTTCTTGTGGAAGACATTTTTCTTCTTGATTTATTATTTAATTTTAACATTTTACTCTCACTAGACACTTAGTATGTTCCCGCTGCTGCCCAGTTACTCTCTCCTTTTATGTTGTTCTTTTGCGGTAAAAGGAACTGAGTGTCACCCAAATCCAAAAGAGCGTTGAAGAAGTGGCGCATCACATATCGGCTAATGAGATAATGTGGAGTCCCTGACAGTTCTCAAGTTCTTTCCAACAAGAAAAACCTAGTTTGTGAGGATTACAGAAAGCAGTTAGGTTCCAAACTAGTTCAAATTATTGACAGTTATATAGCTAGTTCATATTAAACAATGTTTGTTTTGCATGAATCAAAATTTATTCAGAAACATGATAGTTAAGTTTGTGTAATTTATTGCAGACTCAAAGACTTATAAAAGCATGTTTACGCATACCATTAGCCATTTTAAAAGGATCGTCAGTCATACTAACATAAATACAAATGTCAATAATCATACTTTGATTTAGATTTTAGAGTGTGTTTCCTAACGATTCCTTCCACGATTCCCACAGGAGAAGGAGGGACTTATTTCAACTTCTGAGATAGAAGTTAGGGAAATTAAATTACTTGCTTTTAATAACTATAAAAAAATTATAATTAGTAACTAGCAAAAGAACTTGAAAAATAGACTAGAACACATCTTCCCAAGGCAGAACATTCATTGAGCTTATTTCTTAGCTGAATTATGAAATATTGACCAATTTCATGTTAAATTTACATTTCAGAATAGCCTCTATCATAGAGCCCCTACTTTTAGGTCCAGTTCTTCTTTATAGCTCCCCATAAATTCTTGGTTCCTTTTTAATTTTTATATCTGGCACTACAGTCTTATAATAAATTTTTATAAGAGAATAAAAGTAATATACATTTTATAAATGAATTCACCTTTTAAAAAATTATTTATTTATTTGTTTATTTATTATTTTAATTCCAGTATTGTTAACATACATTGTGATACTAGTTTCGGGTATACGATATAGTGATTCAATTCTTCCATACATGACCCTGTACTCATCGTGACAAGTACGCTCTTTAATCCCCATCTCCTTCCTATTTCACCCATCCCCCACCCCAACCTCCTGTCTGATAACCATCAGTTTGTTCTCAAGAGTCTGTTTCTTGGCTTGTCATTGTCTGTCTTTTTTTTTCCTTTGCTCATTTGTTTCGTTTCTTAAATTCCACATGTGAGTGAAATCCTGTTATTTGTTAGTCTTTCTCAGACTGACTGACTTAACATTATCCTCTCTATTTCCATTCATGTCATTGTAAATGGCAAGATTTCATTCTTTTCTATGGCTTATTAATATTCCATTACACACACACACACACACACACACTTCTTCATTTAATCATCTATGGGTGGACTCTTGGGCTGCTTCCACAATTTGGCTATTATAAATAATGCTGCTATAATCATAGGGGTGCATATATCCCTTCGAATTCATGTTTTTCTATTTTTAAGCTTGATTACTAAGTCATGGGGTAGTTCTATTTTTAACTTGTTCAGGAACCTTCATAGTGTTTTCCACAGTGACTGCACCAGTTTGCATTCCCACCAATAGTGCAAGAGGGTTCCTTTTTCTCTACATCCTTGCTAGCGTTTGTTGTTTCTTGTGTTTTTGACTTCAACCGTTCTGACAGGTGTGAGGTGATATCTCATGGTGGTTTTTTTAATTTGCGTTTCCCTGATGCTGAGTGACGTTGAGCATCTTTTCATGTGTCTGTTGGTCATCTGGATGCCTTCTTTGAAGAAATACCTGTTCATGTCTTCTGCCCATTTTTAATGGTCTTATTTGTTTTTTAGGTATTGAGTTGCGTAAGTTCTTTACACATTTTGGATACGTCATTTGCAAATGTCTTCTCCCATTCAGTAGGTTGCCTTTTAGTTTTACTGATTGTTTCCTTTGCCGTGCAGAAGCTTTTTATTTTGATGTAGTCCCAATAGTTTGTTTGCTTTTATTTCCCTTATCTCAGGAGACATATCTAGAAAAATGTTGTTATGCCAATGTCAGAGATCTTACTGCGTATGCTCTCGTCAAGGATTTTTATGGTTTCAGTTCTCACATTTAGGTTTTTAATCCGTTTTGAATTAATTTTTGTATATGGTGTAAGAAAGTAGTCCAGTTTCATTCTTTTGCATGTAGCTGTCCAGTTTCCCCAACCCATTTATTGAAGAGTCTATCTTTTTTTCCATTGGATATTCTTTCCCATGTTGTTGAAAATTAATTGACCACATAATTGTGGGTTTATTTCTGGGCTTTCTATTCTCTTCCATTGATCTATGTCTATTTTGATGCCAGAGTAAGATTTTATGCCATACTGTTTTAATTACTACTGCTTTGTAATATAACTTGAAGTCTGGAATTGTGATATCTCCAGCTTTGCTTTCCATTTTCAAAACTGCTTTGGCCATTTGAGGTCTTTTATGGTTTCATATACATTTTAGAATTTTTTCTTCTGGTTCTTTGAAAAATGCTGTTGGTATTTTGATAAGGATTGTATTAAATCTCTGTAGATGGCTTTGGGTAGTATAGACATTTTAACAATATTTGCTCTTCCAATTCATGAACATGGAATGTCTTTCCATTCACCTTTTTAAAGTGTGTCATTTGATGAATTTTTGACAAATACATACACTCATGTTCTGTTACTTGCTTTTATCCTTTACATCTCTGTGGTAGATACCAGTTCTCTTGACCTGGCATTCAGTCTACATTTTTTCATCATACTCTAGTCCATACTTTTTCTGTAAAAGGTCAACTAGTAAATATTTTGAATTTCGTAGGGTTTATGGTCTTTGACACAACTACTCAACTCTATGTGGTGTGAAAATAGCCATACACAATATGTAAACGAATGAGTGACTATTTTCCAATAAAGCTTTATTTATGGACAGTGAACTTAAATTTCTTTTTTGAGGGGTGAAACGTAAACTTCTTCTATTTTTTACATGTCACATCATATTATTATTCCTTGACTTTCCCCAATGATTTAAAACTGTGAAATCCATTTTCAGCTCACGGGCCACACCAAAACAGGTGGCGAGGTGGATTTGGGGGGGTTGCTGACCTATACTGTTATCTGAAGGATCGTGAAATTATAGAATCTCAGAATAAGGACTAGAGAGCTTCTTATCTAATGCTTTCTCTCTTTAATTATATATAGAAATGAAGCTCAAAAATAGCAACGATCCCTAAGTGGTTTAAAGAAGTTATATGGAATGGCAGAGAGTCTGCACCGGTCTACTGGTAGCGGCTGGCCGGAGTACTGTGTTGGGAAGCAATGTCAGGTCTAATTCGGACCTCAGGGGAGAAAAATCGTGTATTGATTGATTGATGCTGTCTGCCTGGAGTGCTGCAGTGGAATCACAGCGAGAGGATATTTACTGTATGTAATTCACTTATCTGTGCTCTGCTAAAGGAGGGGGAAGAGGAAATGGGAAGGTCAAAGAGACAGCAAGATTGTATGAATGGTAGCTTGAGAATGAGAAAGAGAATTAATGAGTAAATAATTGAAATACTGCAGGCTTTTCTGATCGATTGCCCTTCCACTCAATGAGTATATTCCTCCTGTGTGAGAAGCTGGATAGGAATATCTTGTTCCCTTAGCCAGAAACATAACTCCATACAGAGCATGATTCTAGGCTTTAAAAAAAATTTTTTTTTAATTGCAGTAAATCCTGGATGGAAGGCACCCATTTAATGTAGTGTTTAATCAGAATGAAAAAAAAAAAGCAGTATATTTTTTAAAAAATATTTTATTTATTTGTTTGTTTGTTTATTTGAGAGAGATTGGGGATTGAGTGGGACAATCTCAAGCAGACTCTGCACAGAGTGCAGAGCCCAGTGTGGGGCTTGCTCCCACGACCCTGAGATCGTGAGCCAAGCCCAAACCAAGAGTTGATTGATTAACTGACTGAGCCACCCAGGTGCCCCCAAAGCAGAATGTTTTAATAGGGGAGAGAAATTTGGCTTTGTTGGATATTTTGAAGCGTATTATATTGGCTCCCACATGGAGCTTCCTAAAGGCAATTTGACTTGCTGCATTTCTACCTTGTGTGAGGTACTTAACACCCCTCCCTGTTGAAAGATGTGTCTCTACTTAAGTCACAAATCTGGCATCTTCTGACAAGTCCAAGGTAACATTGGGCTTTAAAAACTCAGCTTCAACTTTACCTAGTACTCTCACCCCCAGGGCACAAAGATTGAAGACTATGTCAAATGATTAAGGAAGGATGCTTCATTGTCACATCGAGGAGAAACTGAGTCAAATTATTCCATTCCTTTGAAGTTCCAGAAGGACTTTGTATAGTCGCATCTTTACTTATTCTTTATTCTTCTCAGGCTTTGATATTTGGAGTAAAGGAACAGTCAGCAGGGCCAGAGAGTGCTCTTTACTTTCTGATAACTTAATTGAATGATCAGGGGCGACTGGGTGGCACAGTGGTTAAGCGTCTGCCTTCGGCTCAGGGCGTGATCCCGGCGTTCTGGGATCGAGCCCCACATCAGGCTCCTCCGCTATGAGCCTGCTTCTTCCTCTCCCACTCCCCCTGCTTGTGTTCCCTCTCTCGCTGGCTGTCTCTATCTCTCTCGAATAAATAAATAAAATCTTTAAAAAAAAAAACTTAATTGAATGATCAAATCATTAGCTTACCGTAGTCATTAAAATGTCTATACTCAGTGTTTGCCCTTTTAGCTGCCCTAGGAAGAGGTGGGATCAGACAAACAGGAGTTCAATCCATGATCCTGAACTCTAGCTGTGGAAGTTGAGGCCCTTGTCCAGGGTCAATGTCAGTCTATGCCTGGTTATGAGCCCATGACTGTACTGGTCACAACTTAGGTAGACACAAGTCACATCTGCCATTTTGTCTTGCTTTGCGCTCTTAATGTTGTAGGGAAGTTGGTTACCAAACAGATAAGGAACTCATACAAAGGCAGATACAAATTCAAAACATCATTCCCCTCCTTGTTCCCAGTTTTAAATATTTTTGTAAAGCCTTTGACGAAGTACAGAAGCGGAATATCCACTTACCACAGATTAATCACAAATTAAAAATACCTGGTTTTATTCAGGTTTTGCCTTATGTGCTGGTTATATTCAGCATTCTAATCTGTGGCACAAAGAGAGTATTGTATCTGTCTCTTGGCACAAGAAAACTGCAAGAATAAATTATATACTGTGCTTCAGTATAATTCCTTAATTAATTGCCATACTATGTAAAAATTATGATAATAAAATTACTGCTCCATCATGATGATTATTTGTGGTTTATAACAGATAGGCTTATTTTCCCCAATTAGTTCTAATTTGCCAGCAGATACCCTTTTCTTCTTATAGCCTGTAACTATCTGCTAAATACACTCTTCCAAATTATTGGTTGGGTAAGAACAAAAAATCCATTGCCCTTCCTGTGTGTCAACTTGATGATATGGCACAAATAATCTTTGTGTTATAAATAGTTTCCTTTCATCCCAGATGCAACCAGAAAGTCAAAGAAAATAATGTTATAGATGAAGAGAAGCATTCTTTCCATTTTCTGGAGTGAATACAGTACTGCCAGTGTTCAATTTTTTTCCCCTTTCCTGACTTCCACTGACACTGCCTAATTGTGTGGCTCTGATCATTTTCCACAGTGTCTTGGTAACATGGGAAGGGTTACATTTTTCTGGTGATAAAGAGACATTACAGCTATTCTTTAGAAACCTGAAAATGTAGTACTTTCTTCTTTTGTTCTCTGGAAAGTTAATGCTATAGGTCTAGGTAAGTATCTTTTTTAAAATCTTAGTTTTAAGTTAGTTGGTTTTTTTTTTTTTTTATTGCAGCAAAAACACATAGCATGAGATCTACCCTCTTCAATCTTTAGCTGAATACCACGGTGTTGAATGCTACAAGCACGATGCTGTACATTAGACTCCTAGAACTTTTTAAATTTTGCATGACTGCAATTCTATACCCGCTAAAGAGCGACCCCCCGTCTCCCCCTCCGTCAGAACGTGGCAACGACCATTTCACCTCTTGCTTCTAGGACTTCAACGTCTTTAGACCCCTCACATAAGTGGAATCAGTCAATACTGTCCTTTGTCCTTATTTCTCTTCAAATAATGTCTTCAAAGTTCACCATGTCATAGCCAATAACAGGATTTCCTTTTTGTGGCTGAATAATATTCCATGGGGTGTACAGACCATATTTTCTTTATTCATCTGTTGATAGGCATTTGGGTTGTGTTTAGTTCTTACCCACTGTGAACAACGCTACCATGAACATGAGACTGCAGATATCACTTCAACATCCGGATCTCAATTGCTTTGGATAAATACCCACAACTGGAATTGTAGAATCATACGGTAGCTCTATTTTTCATTTTCTGAGGAGACTCCATACAGTGTTCTATAGTGACTATTAAGAATTCCATTTTTTCCCAAATTCTTATCAATATGTCTGTTATTTTCTTGTGTTTTGTTCTGTTTTTTTGGATAATGGCCATCCTAGTCTTAAGGTGATAACTTATTGCAGTTTCGATGTGCATTTTCCTCATGGTTCATGATGTTGAAAATCTCTTCGTATGCATATTGGCCTTTTCTATATCTTATTTGGAGAAAGGCCTCTTCAAGTCCCTCGCCCATCATTTAATCAAGGTATTTGCTTTTTGCATTAAGTTGCAGGAGTTCCTTACATATTTTTGGAAATCAATCTTTTATCAGACACATGTCTTAGAAATATCTTTTCCCATCTCGCTGGTCGCCATTTCACATTTGTTGATGTCTCTGTTTCTGTGCAGAAGCTTTTAAATTTGATGTCCCACTTGTATATTTTTGCTTTCATTGCCTGAGGTTTTGGTGCCCTAAGCAAGAAATCATTGCCAAGACCAATGTTATGAAGCTTTTCCCAATGTGTTCTTCTGGGAGTTGGATAGTTTCAAGTCTTATTTTAAGTTTTTAATCTATTTTGTCTCTAGTGTAAGATCGTGGTCCGGTTTTATTCTTTTGCGTGCAGATACCCACTTTTTCCCAGGACCTTTTGTTGACGAGATTGTTCTTTCCCCATTATGTTATGTCGGCACTGTTGTTGAACATTGTTCGACTGTATATGGTAGTTTTATTTCTGAACTGTCTCTTCTGTTCCATTCGTTTTTATGTCTGTATTTTTGTCAGTACCATGTTGTTTGGATTATGTAGCTCTTTAATATTTAAAATCAGGAAGTGTAAAGCCTCCAGCATTTTTATTTCTCATTGTTGTGTGTATTCAGGATCTTTGGGGATCCATGTAACTTTTAGGATTGGTTTTCTATTTTTTAACAAATGCATTAAGTGTAAAAAAATGCTATTAGAATCTTGATAGCTATTTCACTGAATGTGTAGATCACTTTGGGTAATGTGGCCATTTTAACAATATTAAGTCTTCCAGTCCTGAACACATCTGTGTCCTCTTCAATTTCTTTCAGCTATCTTTTATAATTGTCAGTTTGTAAGTCTTTTGCCACCTTGGTGAAGTTCATTCCTAAATATTTCATTCTTTTTGATGCTATTTATTATAAATGGAATTGTTTTCCTTAATTTCCTTTTCAGATTGTGTGGTGTTAGTGTTAGAAATGCAACCGATTTTTGTGTACTGACGTGTATCCTACAATCTTGCCGCATTACTAGTCTTAACAGTGGTGAGTGTGTGTGTGTGTAAAGTCTTTAGGGTTTTAAGCATATAAAATCTTGGCATCTGTGAACAAGGATCATTTCACATTTTTATTTCTCATTCGGATGACTTTTCTTTCTTTTTCTTGCCTAATTATTCTGTCAGTACTGTTCTCCCACTACTGGGCCGAATGGAAGTGGTGAGAGTGGGCATCCTTGTCTGTTCCTAATTTTAAAGAAAAAGTTTCAGTTTTTCATTATTGAGTATGATCTTACCTATAGGTTTTTCATATATGGACTTTATTGTGTTTAGGTAATTTACTCCCATTTCTTGTTTCTTAAATATTTTTTATGGAAGGGTTTTGAATTTTATGAAATGCTTTTTCTCTGTCTATTGAGAAGATCCTATGGTTCTTATCCCTCCTTCTGTTAATGTGGTGCATTGCATTGATTGATGTGCATGGGTTAAACCATCCTTGCATCCCAGACCTAAGTCCCACTTGGTCCTGGTGCATGATCCTTTTAATGTGCTATTGGATTCTGTCTTCTAGTATTTTCCTAAGGATCTTTGCATCTGTCCTCATCAGGGATATGGGCCTGTGATTTACATTTTTTGTAGTGTCTTTTTGTTTGCTATCAGGATGATGTTGGCTTCATAGAAGTTTGGGAGTGTTTGAAAAAGACTATTGTTAATTTTTCTTTTAGTGTTTGATAGAATTCCCCCGATCAGTAAATCAGATTACTGATTCAATCTCCTTACTTATTATAGGTATGTTCGCATTTTCCATTTCTACGTGATTCAATCTTGGCAGCTTGTATATTTCTAGGAATGTATCTGTTTCTTCTCGGTTATCTAATTTGTTGGTATATAATTGTTCACAGTAGTCTCTTATAATCTTTTCAATTTTGTTAGCATCAGTTGTAATGTCTCCTCATTCATTTCTGATTTTATTTTCTTGAGTCTTCTCACTTTTTTTCTTAGTCGAGCTAAGGGTTTGTCAATTTTATTGATCTTTTTAAAAAATTATTCTTATTTTTGCTGATTTTTCTGTTGTTTTTCTAATCTCTATTTTGTTTATTTCTGCTCTAATCTGTATTGTTTCCTTCCTTCTGCTAATTTTGGGTTTAGTGTGTTCTTTTTCTAGTTCTTTGAGGTATAAAGTCAAATTATTTATTTGAGAACTTCCTTCATTTTTTTTAGAGAGCACAACAGAGAAGGAGGGAAGAGAAGAGGGAGGGGGAGAGAGAGAGTCTTAGTCTGGCTCCGTGCACAGTGCAGAGCTTGATGTGGGGTTCAGTCTCACAACCCTGAGATCATGACCTGATTGCTAATCAAGAGTCAAGAGTCAGACACTTAACCAACTGAGCCACCCAGGCGCCCCATTAGATCTTTGTGTTTTTTTTCAATGTAGACATTTGTAGCTATAAACTTCCTTCTTAGTGCTGCTTTTGCTGCATCCCATAAGTTTTGGAATGTTGTATCTCATTTTCATTTGTCTCAAGATATTTTCTCATTTCTCTTTTGATTTCTTACTTGACCCATTGATTGTTCAAGAGCATGTTTTCTCATTTCCTTGAGTTTGAATTTTCCAGTTTTTTTTCTGCTATTGATCTCTAGTTTCATTCTACTATAGTCGGAAAATATATGTGTTAAATTTCATCTTCTTAAATTAGTTATTGCTTGTTTTGTGCCCAAACGTATGATCTTTTCAGGAGAATGTTCTCTGTGCATTTGAGAAAAATATGTATTCTGCTTTGGGGTTGAGTGTTCTGTAAATGTCTGGTAGGTCCATTTAGTCTGTAGTGTTGTTCAAAAAATCCTCTGTTTCCTTATCAGTCTTTTGTCTGGTTGGTCCATCCATTATTCCAAGTGGGGGTATTAAAATTCTCTACTATTATGGTATTGCTGTCTATTTTTCCCTTCAGTTCTGTCAGTGTGTGCTTCACGTATTTGGGTGCTCTGATGTTGGGTGTGTATATATCTATAGTTATTGTAAATTAGGATCAGTACCCCTGCAACTCCCTTGCCTGCCTACTTGGTATAAGAAGTCCTAAATAACCAGTTGGCGGTTGTAACTTCAAGGTTGGTGTAACCTTCTCCGAATAGTGTGGTTGAAGGTCCCCAGCCCAGGGATTTTAAGTTCAAATCCAAAAAATCCTGAATTTTTAGGGACAGAAAAATAAAAATTACTCAAGTAGGTCTCTAGCAGTTTGGGTGAGAATAATCCTATTTCCAATCTTTGGTTCCCAACTCATGTGTTCTAGTTGCTGGGGGGACACAATAACATATGGGGGACTTCAGTTCAGTGCACGCATGGTATTTTAGGCGACAGCACCGATACCCCACAGGTTGTCATATATACAATCTCCTCTGTAGCTCTGCTAGTCTTGTTATTAAATCCTAGATCTGATTTTCAGCATTGCCTATCCTGTGGCTGCAGGAGATAAGAACCTTATGAAATTCCGTCATGGACCCCAGATGACTCTCACAGTGTTTCTTGGATTGATAGTTGGTTAACCTGAGACTGTCCATTTTTCCTTCAAAGCTTCTAAAGGCATTAGTAAAAAGTAGCTAACTCCATATTTAAGATGACCATTGTCTCTCTATCATTCACCTATACTACTACTACTCTACTACTACTATTACTACTACCCTACTACTAGTCTACTACTACTACTACCCTACTACTACCCTACTACTACTACTACTACTACTACTACTACTACTACTACTACAGGAGACAGTGCTTCACCTCCAGGTTATCCTAGTCCACCACTGGTGAAAGTCTTAGAAACAGGGAGACAGCCACGGACAAGGGTTCTCTGCATCCACTTACCACCAGCAAAGGAGTCCTGACTATTTTCCGACAGGTGGGACATCTAGTTCTAGAATCCCGTCTTCATGTCTAGAGTCTGGTTTCTAGGCCCATTTCTCATACCAACTGCCTAACTTACGTTCCCCTCTAAAGCAGAATATAATTCAAGGCAGTTTACTTTGGGAAGTGATATTAGGGAACAGGAGTAGGGGAGAGGAAGACTGGGAAGACTGAAACTGGGAGAAGGGGAAGGTAGCAGAAGAGGGATTACTGAGCTGGTCTTAACTGTGGTCAGTGGGATTACACCTTGCAGGATCCCTCTGAGAAGCTTGTACAATATTCCTCAGAAATGGTCCACCGAAGGACAAGTGAAGGGAACATTAACTGATGTATGCTGCTTCAGGGTATTATAATTCCTAGTAATTTAATTCCCCCTCTAGACTATTCCTTAAGAGCATGGTCCAAGTTTTATATACCCAGTGTTGACCATAACACTTTGAACACAGAAGGTACTTAATCATGAATACTTATGGACTGAAACAGTCAACGAATGTGCTCTGCTCGGTTGTTAATCTGAGCAAACAAGAAGTTACTGAAATCCACAGTATACATTGAGCCTTTCTTAGGCAAAAACTATGAATATTAACAGCCCTAGTTCATCTGGGATGCTATGATGCACTACCACAGACTGGGTGACTTATGAACAGCAGAAGTTTATTGTGGACAGTTCTGGAGTCTGGGAAGTCCAAGATTCAGTTGCCAGCATGGTTGTGTTCTGGTAAGAGTCCTCTTCCCGGCTCATAGCCAGTGACTTCTTGCCATGTCCTCACATGATGGAATGGGCTAAGGATCCTTCCAGAGCCTCTCTAATAAGGCACTAATCCCATTCTTGAGGGTTCCACCCTCATGACTTTAGCACCTCCCAAAGGCCCAACCTACTAATACCCTCACACTGGACATTAGAATTTGGGATTAGAACATTTTGTGGGAACACAAATATTCAGACCATAGCATTAACCTATGTCTCCAAAAAGAGTATCTATTTATTATCTGTTGACCAGGGTTACCACTAATGTGGTGGGAATTTCAGTGTCTTTCCTAATTCCTTTTTTGATTTATGAATTTATATTATTGCTTTATAGTTCCTTGCTTTATAGTTCCTTGTCTACCTTAAGTGCATGCACACACACACACACACACACACACACACAGATACATCTTGCTCTGGAGTTAGATGGCCTGGGTTTGAGCCCTGATATCTCTACTAATATTGTATCTGACTGAAAAACTTACTTAATCCTCCATTCTTCTGTTTCTGCATCTTTAAAATGACAGTAATTCTAGTACCCACCTTATGGGACTGTTGTGAGAATTTTAGGCGATAAACCACTTGATGTACTTGACAAATAAGTACAACCCCCAAATGAGTCATTTCATTGATAGTATATAGTAATAATGAAAGAACTGTTTTGCAAGGAAAATATCTTCTGTGTATGTCATGGCTCTTGGTGTCATCTGAGCACATATTATTAGAGGCAAAGCTGAAAATGTTTCGCATTTGTCTGGCACTGGCATTCACCAAACAGAGCGGCCACTGGTCATTAACAGTCATTACGGCCATACTGGGGTGTGCAGGCTGACTCTAAGTACGCAGCCGCCTCAGAACTTCCCCAAGATGGAGGACTCCTCGCCTACTCTCCTGATCCCGCTCTCCATCTGCAGGTCCTATATCCCGGGGTGGTTTGGGATCATGCATAACCCTAGGGAGGCAGGTTCACATGGGGGAGAGGCTGCTCAGGCGTCGGTAACAGGTGAGGGATAGTTGCTTCTGGGCAATAGCACCGATTGTGGTGAGGAGGGACCCTCACGGGCCACTCTTAGCAAACTTCCTTCAGTTTCAGGGAGTCTCATGTGCTTTGCTGTTGAAAGAACGGGAGTCTCTTTGCCTGTGTGCCACACTGGAGTCACCTGGAACCTCGTCGCCAGCTCTGCTGTCTCAGCTCTCTGTAGGGCACTCGCAAGCACAGGGGGCTTCCACCTCCTGATTGTCAGAGCCAAGCATGGAGGCGGCTGCACGCCACTGCCATGACGGTCTGGCTTTGCAAGGCTGTGAGCTGAAGAGGAATAGTCGATTTTTATGAACCAAAACGATGACTACAGTGCACGGCTTGTAGACATCTGGTTTCTGAATAATGGGAAACTTTTATCCATTGCTTCAGTTTATAAAACCAATAGCTAAAATATAATTAATTCCCACTCATCACTGCAGGATAAATGGATACTTTTGAAAAGGGAAGAAGAAAACTGTTTTGCATTATCTTTTTTTTTTTTTTGCATTATATAACCTCATGGGTTCTCATTCATCATGTAAAAGCTGAAAGCATGACCTTATAAATGTGAATCCCCAAAGACCATTTGGGATCTGTGCTGCTGAGTTTTCTAATTCTCTTCCCACAGAGCTTATTGCATCAAAAGAGGGAATGAGATGTAGTGGAAAGAATGTGCACTTACAAGGCTCATTTGGTTCCTGGCCTACATTCTTACTGTGGGACAGTCAGCAAGGCCTGTCACTCTTCTGACACGCGCTTCTTCATCTGCATCAAGATCTTCCTTAAATGCTTTACAGCCTCATGTCCCAACCAGTGCTCTGTGATACTCTTGAATATAGCCGTCTTGTTTTTGGTTACATCAAAATGTATTCCCATCCCCACTCCCGCTCTTCAAGGCAGCTCAATCAGCTCTGAGGTGGATGAAACCTCAAGATTAGTTGCCTCTCACTAGCGGCTGCCTTCTCTTGGCACAACTTCCCATTGCGGACAAAGAACAAATAGAGTTGCCAGAGAATTTCATGTTCTGGTTGTCCAAAGGACATGCCATGATGCCCAGAATGTGGCCAGTAGGGATGGGGGGGCCTGGAGAGCTAGATGTGGGGGTCTGGTTGATGCACTTGCAATTGGACGCCAAAATCTGCCTTTCTGTCTATGAGGCATGGCTATCCTTTTATAGCAGAGTGCGCCCCTTTATAGTGATACACAAACTGACCTCAGAAGTTCGGTAACCAAGCATCTAAATTCCACTCGTGGAAATTCCATCACTCTTCTGAAACGTTTGATAAGAAAAAGTGATAAAGCTTAAAGTCTATTTTCATTATCACAATGCTTGTCAAAAAAGAGGAACTCTTAGCACCTTTACATAAAACCAATTTTTGCAAATATTTGCCAAAAATTATGTTTGTCGTTAAGCCACATAGTTGAGCAAACAGGTATTTTATGGATAATGTCTAACCTGAGTTTGAGGAGCCCATCATTCAAAAAGCCTTGGTCAAAAATTGTGTCAAGCTGTTATTTGGAGCTTATACAAAGTAAATATTTAGACAAATCTGTAATACTTTGTATTTTATTTTTATAATGATACAAATAAGGGGTAATAAAAATTCTCTCAGCCCATACTGATACTCTCAAATCTCTCTCAGTTTACTCCAGGATCCTATACAAATATCTTTATGTTCTGTGTTCCACAATGAGAAGCGATTGGGAACAACTGACTTATAGGGTGGATTTGAGGCTCTTTTGAGAAGATTCATAAGAATGTCTTTTGTGAGGGACGCCTGAGTGGCTCAGTCCATTAAGTGTCTGCCTTTGGCTCAGGTCATGATCCCAAAGTCCTGGGATTGAGTCCCGCATCAGGCTCCCTGAGGGAGCCTGTTTCTCCCTTTCCCTCTGCCTCACTCTCTCTTTCTCTCTCTCAAATAAATAAATAAATTAATTAAAAACGTCTTTAAAAAATGAATGTCTTTTGTGAATCATACTTTTTGGTACAACTATCACCCATTATCTCCTTTTATGTTACTTTCAACCCAGTATTTTCCCTTCCCAGCAGGCCAGTTCAGGCTCCAACAGTTTACCAGTATTTGACCTACTGATTCACAGTACACACACACACACACACACACACACACACACACACACACACACACACACGGGATCTGGAATCTATCAGGGTTGAGTAAACAGGTGATTTCTATCAATAAACGGGCCCCAAAAGACATGGTCCACAAATTCCACACAGCAAGACCTGAACAAATACAGCTGTTTCTTTAGTTTATAGCCCCTACCTTTATGAAAACTTTATGTGGCAAACATGTTCATTCAATTTTTCTTTTCTGTGAATGTACTCTGTTTTAGCCTACAAGCTCCTAGAGAGCAGGAGCAAGTTTCAGAACTCTGGACAGAAGTACTTTTTTGTTGGATGATGTGGGTTTCAGCACTCCGTCCCCAGAGAGACAATGTATTACAACTCTTTTTGGTCTCAACAAAGTAGTTGAAACCAACAGGGCATTATAATCCTGATTTCCATTTAAAAAACAATAATACTAAAGACACTGAAGAAACAATAAATCATAACAGCTCTCTCCATTCTACTTCTAAAACGTGTACTGACTCCATCCACTTCCCTCTAACTCTGTTCTCTCCATTTCCTTTTGTGCAACTTCAGTCCGAGCCATCAGCATGTGTCACCTGGACCACAATAATAGTGTCCCCCCTGGTCTCCCTCTCTGGATTCTTACACTGTTCCCCACATAGCAACCAAATCCTACCACTCCCCTGATTAGAATCCTCTAGTGGTTTCCTACCCCACCTGGACTGACACCCAAACTCTTCCGTGGCTTGCTAGATTTGATATGCTCCGGCTCACTGATGCCTTTTCCTGCCTGTTCCTCTGGTTAATGTGCTCCAGCCACACTGACCTGTTGACTGATCCTCGAATCTGCTTAAGCTCCTTTATCATTCACAGTTTTGGGTTTTTTTTTTTTAATGGTTCCCTCTACCTAGGATCTCTTTCCTCAGATCCTCACATGGCCAAATGCCTCTCATTCTTCAGCTTTGACTCCCCTAATTAGGAAGAACTTCCATGGCCACCCTGATTAAAGTAGCCCTCCAGCAGAGGCCCCATTCACCATCTATGAACTTGCTTTATTACCATCAAAGCACCATGTTTAACGGTCATTCAACTTTGAGACTATCTTGCTTAACTGCTTGTTTCTGCATTTATTTTCTAACTTCTTCAAGGAAAGATAAACTCCTTGAGAGCAGACAACTTGTCTTCATTTCCTGCCACTGAATCCCCAGTAGCTATTAGAATACATGGCAAATAGTAGTCACTGAATAATTATTTGCTGACTGAATCCATGAATGAATGAAATGTACCATGACAGTAATTATAGTAATTATAACAGACTTTTAGATTAGAAGACCCTGCTGGGAAGATAGAAATAAAAGGTGTAGAAATTGCTAAAACTCATGCTATCAAAACAATATTCTTTCTCAGTTGGAGGTAGAGGCTATTAAGAGAAAAAGAAGTAAAGACAATTTTTCAGGTTCACCCTATTAACAGGCAAGCTAGAATTCAAATCTGACACTGATACTAAAATGTATGGTCTCTTTACTGAACAGCACTGGCCACAAGTGGCCAGGTTTCTTTCTCTTCTGGCATCATCTAATGGCATTGTGGCTAATGTTATTACGTAATTATTTAAAATGTCACCAGGTCTTACTTGAATATTCATGGTGTTTAAGAACCACGTTCTTTCTTATAACTATTACCTTTCTTCTGCTGAGATAATTCCAAGTGATTTGCCAAACCATGGGTCAGCAGGATACTAACTCCCCAGTGAAATAAAGCAACATGTGCAGTAAATTTCCTATAATCTGGACCACAGGCATGTGAGGAGAAGATAGGTCTTTAAAAAAATGTATTCAGTTGGAAATCAGAAATGAGTTCTGGGAAACCCATCTAATTGCCTGATTGGAAGCTGCCCCAGATTTTTGAAAGATACTCTTTAAAATAAAAGGAAGACGCTCTCAGAAATTAAATAGCTGCATATCTACTTACCGCAGTGATTTTACCTCTCATCTCAGGAGCTATAAGCTCTGTTGTATCGGGGAGAATTCTCTCTCTCCATCTAGTAAGTTCTCGGCTCAGGATCACAGCCAGGCAAGCCACATACCAAAGTCTATGGACGAATCCATTTATTCACTGGGCGAGAATTGTCTCCATGGGTTCTGTTGTTCATGTTACCAGCTCTAGTCAGTTCTCTGGTGCCAAGTCTGCTGCCAACTGCTTCTTATCTCATTTTGTTCTCATAGACATGTAATTTCTCCTATTAAACCAGGTATGAAATTGAGTCTCAGAGAAGTGACTTGACCAAGGTCACACAGGTAATAGGTGTTAGGTTGAGCCTCAGCCCCATCCAAGCTCTAAACCGTTCCCGTTATACTCCCTACCCTTAAGCACACTGCAGGGCAGTATCATGTTCTCACAGTTGAGGAATGCACTCTTTTAAAATGAAAACAAAACAAAACAAAAAACTTATAGTCAGCTAGTTTGCTTAATTTATTTTTAGTATAATGTTGCTTATGATAAGTCAAAACATAAATCTAGGTATATGTTTCTTATACTTACAGTTCATATAAAACTATAAAATCAAATACGGGTGTAGATTGAACAAAGAATAAAAGCAACAAAATTCAAATTAACACAATTTAATGGGGAGAATGAATCTTGCTTTTCTGAAATTAAACTGCCACTCACAGCAGGGATCTGGCAGGGTCTCTGTGGTGGAATTCTTTTCCATGGGGCCTGCCTTTGGTACGCGGGGCCATGACGCCTCAATTCCACCACCACCCTTCTCCGTTAAAAATTCCATGACACATTTGTTTGTGATGACCACTTGGCCTTCACATAGCTTGAGCATGGCATTGACATATTGCTTCCCCTTGTTCTTTTCCCAGTGACCTGTGGCAAGTGAAGTATGCCACCAAGTGCCAATGTGAGCATAAGCAAGGATGGGAACACAGGTGCCGAACTCATGCACTAGTACTGGCTTAGAAAGTGGCCATCCAGATATTGCAGAGGTGCTGATAAGTGTTTTAAGATATCAAAATAAATGCAAAAATTTAAAAAAAATTTAAAGATGAACTGGAAGACCTCAAAAGTAGGTCCCTGGGCACGGCCAAGGTCTGCAGATCCCTGTTTGAGTAACCTGGTCATTCTTTCTGAGTTCAAATAATGCTTTATTAACTGTGTGAACTGGGTACAAGCTATTTAATCCTCTGTGCTGTTTCTCCATCTATATAATGGAAAAGAAAAGAATGCTGTCCCACGGCTGCCGTGGATGTTCACTGATACAGTGCATGAAAGTTGTTCAACCCATAAGGTGAAGGATGAGATACAAGCTCGGTAAATATTTTCTGGCATTGTTAATCTTATCAGGCGATCGTGGTGTACTGAGCAGGTATGCATACAACTCATGTGATGCAGGGGCAAATTGTTTTGTGTCTTGAGACACCAAGTGCCCTTTGAACACGGATAAGGCAGTGAGAAGGGCAAATTCACACAGCCTGTTTGTGGCAAAGCTGGGGTTCAAACCTGGTAGTCTGGCTCCCTGGATGTGCTTTTGAGTTCTTAAAAGGCTTAAAGTTAACAAGTAAAGAGAGGAATGCTGGTCGTTGGCAGAGCTGGTCCATCTCACTCTAAAATAACCACATTCGAGCACTGTGACCTCCTGCCTCCTCTAGCAAATGCCACAGAAGCTTGAACTTTAAGAGCTCTGTTCTGTCTTTGGCACTTTTCCCTCCTCTTCCCAGAAGATGCAGCCGTTGCTCTGGGACTCCTCCTACTTTACGTGCAATACATTTTAGAAGGAAGATGGTGCCCCCATGTCCGTATGGACGGAAATCAGCTCCGGCAGGAGTGAGCCAGAGGACTCACGCTGGTCTTCCACGGCACTGCCCCCACCCCAAGGCCCAGAGAGTCTGCCTGCTCCCGCACGAAGTGTGAGAACGGGAATTCACTGTCCGCATTTATGTATCAGCGGGTTTTAAAAGATTTTATTTATTTAGAGAGTGAGAACAAGCAAGTGTGAGTGGGGGGAAGGGGCAGAGCAGGAGGGAGAGAGAGAATCCCAAGGAGGCTCCACACTGAGCGCGGAGTCCGACACGGGGCTCGATCCCGGGACCTGAGATCACGACCTCAGCTGAAATTCAGAGTCAGATACTTAACCGATTGAGCCACCCAGGTGCCCCACTATCAGGAGATTATATATAACAGTCCGGGTTATTGCCATCTCCTGAAAAATCAGAATATCTAGAACATGGAGCCTTTGTTTCCAATGACAGTGATCGAATGGAACCAAGCAGCAAAACGGGCATGTGAGCTACACTTTGCCATCGTCCCCTGCCTAAAATCTCCTGTGGCCGCCAGCGTTAGCCTGGTTCCCATAGGCATTGACGTGTGACACCTGGAAGGCACTCAGTATACGTCAGCTCCCATCACTGAGGCGGTCTGGTTGGTGTTGACTGGCACGTTTTTGAGAATCAAGTATGGCAGATGGCAAAAAAAAAATGGCTGCCATGCTTGTATGTACATCCCTTTCTGGTATGACTTTGTCACTCCTCTGAGCAGGAGGGGGAACGCATCTCCCCGCCCGTGAACCTGGGCGTGCCTGTGTGACTAGCTTCAGCTAGTGGGCATTAGCCCGTGTGACAAGAGCACAGACTTGAACGGTGCTTGCATGCTGGGCTCTGCCCCCTCCTGCGGCTCAGACCCTTAGCTACCGGGTAACAAGCCCCCCACACCTGCTAGGGGGCGAGTGCCAGGTGGAGGGCGGGGTGCGGCCAGGTGAGAAAGGCCACTGTATGAACTTCTCAGCCAACCCCCAAATCAGGAGAAGTGAGAAATCATTACTGCTTTAATGCGGGTTGGCCTTTATACGACAGCTAACAAGGAGGCAAAGCTTAGAATGCCCCGCACAGGGCAGATCCTGCAGCAGAAACTGATTCTCCCAAGGGTCTTCAAATTAGGCGTTCTGTCTCCACAAGCAAGGCCTAAAGCAAATCACTCCTCTGCTGTAGGACAGTCAGCTGTCGCCGAATGAGAAAGGACAGAAGTGAAAAATCAACCGTGAGAAGACGTTTAGGTTGTTTTTGAAAGTGAGGCATGAACATTAAGGTAAATATCCTGAAAAGCGAGATAAAGGTTATTCAACGAGCTTACAGAAGCCTATAGAACATGTGAAAAAAAAATGTACATAATCATAGCATTCTAGAATAATTCCTTGATAATTTTCTAATTATGAAGATTTTATATATGGGCATAAGAGTTTCTTTTTTGTAAGTTTTATCAACATGGTGTAATAATAAATGTAACAGAAAGAAGAAAAAGAAGAATAGCTTTTATATTGACCTCTTACATAGCACTTTGCTGAGGATTCTTATGTAGATTTTCTTCTTTAATTACTCACAATACCCTATAAGGTGTGTCCTATTATTTTTTTTAAAAGATTTATTTATTTATTTTAGAGAGAGAGTTGGGGGGTGGGGGGGGGGCAGAGGGAGAAATAGAATCCTCAAGCTGACTCCCCACTGAGCTCAGAGCCCAAACAGGGGACTGGATCCCAGGAACCTGAGATCATGAAACCAAAACTCGGATGCTTAACTGATTGAGACACCCAGGCTCTCCAAGGGGATGTCCTATTGTTCTGTCCCTTTTACAGATGAGTAAAATGAGCCTTAGAGAGCCTGGGCAGTATCTCCAGGGTTCCAGAGCTGGGACCTCACCTGCTGTTTGGTTACTTGCTCCTGTTACTTATGTCCAACGTGTTACCATTTCCCTTAGGGCAATAATAATAGAGATCAGAGGGTTTACATCTATAAAGCTCTCCAGAGGCGATCTGAATTTGAACATAAGGTTTATCCCCCCACTCTTTAAATTTAACAGTTTTAAATTCACTTTGAATTTAGCCCAGCAGTGCTGAGCGGCGGCGTTTTTATTCCAATCCACCAGAGGGCAGTATGAGGCAGAGTTTGCTTCTGAAGTCCAGCGGGCCTCTCAGAGCTCCTGCCTTACCTGGGGATCCTGAACTCACCTCTCTATCTTCATTTCTATACTTGTTTTTTGTCTTATTATTTCCTCACTTTAAAATGATTAAGGATGTCCCAGCTTTTCAGAGCACTGTTCTTTTCCAACTCAGTGGTGTGAGTCTGTGGAAAAGGTGCTGGATAAAATACTGGGGTTGTAGTTTACTTGTGATCCTGCGTTCGTGATTTGCCCCCCTTTAACAATCACTTGCTGGTCAGATTCATTGACCTGATGGCAAGATTAAGGTGGACGAGTTTTAAGGACCACTCAGCTATCACGTTCTCTGATTTCAAACGTAGATGATATGAGTGTTAACACTGTGTAAACAAGGGTTTGTAAGTAATATCCCACTGGTTGTTATTGCTGTTTCTGAATTCAATTAAGTATGACTGAGTCCCCACCCCACCAGACCGTCATTATTGGGATGCCCCCTAACTCTCACTGCCCCCAATCGCCTACCAGTCCCATGGGTCTTACTTATAGAGTGTCAAGGGTCAAGGAGATGCCAACCCTTGGGGCTTCTGTCCACACTGGTCTCCTGAAGTCAAGCAGCTGCTGCTTGTGTTTCTTGCTTGGAGGGCCTTTGTGTAGGTTGGGGACCTAGCGCCTCACTTCTCCAGGTAGGCCTCAGGATCAGGAAGACTTTGACCACCAATAGGAAAGATGTGTTACTGATGGAAGCCTTTCTCTGACTGCCTGCAAAGGTACTCTCCTGGTTCCTCTTCCCCTGTCGTAAATGTTTTCACAGACTCAGATTTTCACTCAAGGGGCAAGAAGGAGCAAAGGAGAATGGAGAGGGAGGGAGAAGAGGAGGGCTGTCCTCTGGCAACCTACTACTTCATTTCTGCAAAAAAAAAAAATCTTAGGAAGAAGAAATGCAAAGGGTCTGGCTGTTTTCACGGAAAGCAAGAGGGAAACCATGACAGAAAGAAATCATGTTAATATTGAAATAAATAGTGTCTTGAGTTCCACAGGCCCGGAGCTGGAGAGTAGGAGGGACAGCATCTTGGGCTAGATTGTATTCTCCACAGTGCCGGCACGAAGACGTCACTCAGTGAATGCTGAGTGCTTAATTTTTTTCTTCAGTCTGAAAGAGAAACAGGCAGGATTCGTTTTTGAAACAAAACAACGAGTATTTAAACCACGATCTAGGCATGGCTGTGATCCTGGCTCCACCACTTCCTAGCTGTGGGACCTTGGAAAATACTGACCCTTCCTTCCCCATCATGGAGGTGGGTAAGTTCCAGATCTGGTGTAGAGGAATTTGCTGATTGCTTGAGATGAGCTTAATACTCCCCAGTGCTGGGAGAAGCTGCAAACACGTTCCTAGAGTCCTTCATGAACAGTTCTGTATGAGACAGCCTTGGGAATTCTCTCCTTTCCTGAGAACCTTCTAGCTCTGTCCCTCAGTCCACCTGTTCAGACATGTTGACCTATAGCTAGAGCTGGGCCCTCTGTAGAGCCCTCTGTGTCGATGGTCTTCTGTGACAGTTTTTACTGGGCTCCTGCTTTACCTCTCGATATAGCCTTTTCCATCCTGTGCATTGTGCATTCTGTAAACTGAGATCTTATTCCAGATTCAAAAGCCCTAAGCCAGATTCACAGTCCCAGGGCTCCAGAAATGATCCATTAACTGCAACAAAGATCTCTGTACCAAAGTAACTGTTTCTTTCTTTCTTTTTTTAATAATAATATTTTTTTACCTCTCGATATAGCCTTTTCCATCCTGTGCATTGTGCATTCTGTAAACTGAGATCTTATTCCAGATTCAAAAGCCCTAAGCCAGATTCACAGTCCCAGGGCTCCAGAAATGATCCATTAACTGCAACAAAGATCTCTGTACCAAAGTAACTGTTTCTTTCTTTCTTTTTTTAATAATAATATTTTTTTATTATATTATGTTAGTTACCATAGAGTATATCCCTGGTTTTTGATGTAAAGTTCGATGATTCATTAGTTGCATATAACACCCAATGCACCATGCAATACGTGCCCTCCTTACTACCCATCACCCACCT